>NC_133622.1:233802727-234102727 GCF_048593235.1 Sminthopsis crassicaudata | reverse complement strand
AGTATATCTCACCATCCCAGAGATGTGGTCATCTAGTCACCTTATTTATTTAACTTATACGCAAAGCACATTTTAAGAAATGCCAGGCTGGATGAGCCCAAAGCCAAAATTAAGGTTGCTGAGGGAAACATGAACAATCTCAGATGTGTAAATAACATCACTATTGTGTCAGAAAGTAAAGAAGAATTAAGAAGTCTCTTGATTAAGGTGAAAGAAGAGTGTGTAAAAAGCTGGCTTGAAAATTACCATTAAAGAAATGAAGATTTTGGCAATTGTTCCCATTACTTCCTGGCAAATAAAGGGAGAAGAAATGGAAACAGTGTCAGATTTTATATTCTTGGGCTCAAGGATCACTATAGATGCTAATTATAGTCATGTAATTAAAAGACGCTTGCTCCTTGGAGGGAAACTATGGCAAATGTGGACAACAGACTAAAAGTGAAGACATCATCTTGCTGACATACATTGGTACAGTTAAAGCTATGGTTTTTCTAGTATCAACATATGGCTGTGAGAATTGAACTACAAGGAAAGCTGAGTACTGTATCAATGACTCAAATTGTGGAGCTGGAGAAGGCTTTTGAGAATTTCAATATTTAAAGAAATTAATTCATGCTATTCACTGGAAAATTAAACACTAAATAAAGATGAAACAAATACTTTGGCTGTATCACAAGAAGACATGGACTCATTGAAAACGACCCCAATTTTGGGAAAGATTGAAGGCACAAGAAGAAGGGGATGGCAGAGGATGAGATAGATAGAAAGTATCACGGAAACAACATATTTGAACTTAGACTTTGAGAAATAGTGGAAAATAGAAAGGACTGGCCTGCTATGGTCCATGGGCTCACAAAGAGTCTGACACAATTGAACAACAACAAAACTTCAATTAGGAAACATACTTTAGCATATAGCTGCAATTGCCTTTTGCAACCACCAACAATTCATCTTAGTTCTGCTCTTTGCAACTAAATAGAATGATTTGAATCTCTTTTCTACAAGATGTACCATTAGGCGCTGGAACACGATTTATCATGTTCTCTGTCTCTTCTCTTCTCTGATTTCTGTGATTGTGTGGGAAGAGTTCAGGATTTGGAACCAGGGAACCTGGATTTGAATTTCTATCTCTTATGCTTACTAGTTCTTTGTCCTTGGGCAAGTCTGTTTAATGAGCCTCAGTTCACTCTTATTATTTTTCTCCCCCAAACTAGGTCAATTTATTTTTTGTCCCGTGCAGTTCTCATTTATGATTTCTTGAAATAAAGCTCTGAAAAAAGACTTTTAAAAAGTTCATTCTGATTCAAATAAAGCCTTTAAACCCAAATCACTCAGGCTTTCATTGAATGGCCAATAATATCCCCAAGTTGAAGTTTCTGTGGCTAATTGTTTAGGTTCAGATGGCTTAGAATAAGTATAATTAGCAATTTATTTCTGTTCCTGTTAGAAACTTTGAGAGTCTTCCCCTACCAAACTGATATTGTTGTCATGGTAAATTAGACCATCTTTTGGCTCAGAGAAGCAGACCTGGAAGGTCAAGACATTACTGTTCTGATGTCGTTGATCTTCTTGGAGAACAAAGAAAAAACAACATGAATAATTTCTTAATTTATAAGTGATGAGAATAATACTTGCACTGTTCCATAAACTTTTACTCCATAAAACCCCATAGACCATAGCCTCCCACTCTTGCTTAACACTTACTAGCTGTGAGACTTGGAACTAGTCACTTAATCTCTCATGGACTCATTTGTTTTATCTGCAAGAGTGGGATTGATATGCGTCCAAGGACAGGGACTCTAATAAATGATCTCAGAAGGTCATTTCCTGCTCTCTAGGATCTATGATTCAAGTGGTACATTCATTCACCAGTTTATAGACTGCTAAGGTCTTTGATTCCTTTTCATTTTCAATGTCTGATTTCATTTAGCCTCACTGTCATGACTCCTCCAGCTGGAATAATGAAATCACAAAGGCTACCCATCAATGATTCGTTTATGTAACCTTTATAAACCTCTCAATAACTCCACATAGACTTGGCTATTTGGAAATGGTTATAATTATCTCATGTGACTTGAATCCCCATTTTACTTTGAAACTGGGAAAATTTCAAATCCAATATAGGTCTGGGGAGTCAGATTACTATTTTTTAAAAATTTCATTTAAGTATCTTCAACATAAAGAAGATCCAATTCACTTCCAGCTGATCAATGATGGACAGAAACAACTACACCCGGAGAAGGAACACTGGGAAGTGAATGTAAATTGTTAGCACTACTGTCTAAGTACCCAGGTTACTTATATCGTCGGAATCTAATACTTAAGAAAATTGGATTTACACACATATATTGTATCTAGTTATACTGTAACACATGTAAAATGTATGGGATTGCCTGTCATCGGGGGGAGGGAGGGGATAATTTGGAAAAATGAATACAAGGGATAATGTTATAAAAAAAATTACTCCTGCACATATATTGTCAAAAAAAATTATAAATAAATAAAATTTAAAAAAAATTTTCATTTAATTTAGTCAATGAACAAAAATCTATTTCCCCCTCTTACTGGCCCATACTATGTGCTTTATAGATGCTCGATGAATTGAACTGAATCAAAGATGAGCATACATTTATTTGGGCAGCATGATACTGTAAACAAGGTTTCAAATTCAGCAACTTAGAGTTAAAGATCTTTAAAAAAAAAGAAAAAAAGAAAAGCAAGTATGCTTTGAAACAAGTATGTATAATCAGGCAAAACAAATTCATATATCAAAAATATATATTTTTTAAAAGTCTCATTTTTCATGGTGAGTCTATTACCTCTCTGTTGGGTGATGGAAAGCATGCTTCATCATTAGTCCTAAGGTCATTATATCAATCACTATTTTTAGATCTTTCAAAGCTGTTTTATAAATTATTCTCTGGGTTTTCTGTTCACTCTGCATCAGTTTATACAAGTGTTTCCAGGCTTCTCTAAAATAACCACCTTTTTAAAAATTTTTATGGCACAATAATATTCCATGGCATCTATGTATTATAATTTCTTCAGCCATTCCCCAACTGATAGTTACCTCCTTATTTTCCAATTCTTTGCCCCCACAAAAGTGTTGCTACAAATGGTTATTTTTTTAACCTATAGATTCTTTTACTCTTCTTTTTGGATCTCTCTGGATCAAGGCTACAAATAGAGTATGAATCATCCCATTCTGTGTTGTTGTTTTTCTATTGATGACATCAGAAGAGTGACTACTTGCAAGTGAATTGAATTTAAGTGAGTCAGAGCTGTGCAAAGTCATTAGCCTACTCTCTTTTTCAATCATCAGAGTCCAGTGGCAAGATATAAATCAGGAGGATTGATAATAGTATTCTCTAAAATACAGGTAAGATTTTGAGGAGAGAATGAATGAAAAGGGCTTTTGAAATGTAGAGAAGGAAGACAATAATGCTATGGAGGCCAACCTCAACCTTCCCAGTAAGTTATGAGGTAAAGCCACTTCTAGAGGGAGGTAATTTTGAAAGTAGAGTTGTTGAGGAGAGGGAAGGTTTAGAGGAGATACTGAAGGGAATATCTTGGGAATTAATCAGAGGTGAATAAAAGGAATTTCCTCTATCATTTAGAGCCCACTTTAGACTAGATTATATGAATTCATCTCCAATCAGAATAATTTGGGGACTTTCTCCACTTGAATTCAGTAGTAGGAACAGAGAAGGCAGATGATAGGGATGATTAAGGAGTGAGAATTAGTAGGGAGCAAACAGCAGAAGGACAAAGAAGGACATTTTTAAAGAGTAAAGACCAATGTATACTTGAAGTGGTTAACCATGGTATTAAGAATAATAGGTTGGGGGCAGCTAGGGGGCGCAGTGGATGGAGCACCAGCCTTGAATTCAGGAGGAGGGGAGTTCAAATCTGATCTCAGATACTTAACACTTCCCAGCTGTGTGACCCTGGGCAAGTCACTTACCCCCAGCCTCAGGGAAAAAAAAAAAAAGAATAATAGGTTCTTAAGAAAGTGAAATTGGATGGGTGTGCTGGAAATGAGAATGAAAACTGGTTTAGAAGACGTCTCCCAGTATAGGGGTTAGAGAATGATACTTATTGTTATCAGCAAGGAGATATTTCAGAATTCAAGATCTTAAAGGTGAAAAGTAAGAGATAGTGAAAGGGAAGGCATGGGCACTACCTTGTATCTGAAGTAAATTAAAGAATGTGACCATGGGGATTGGAATGGTTGCTGAATCAAGGGTCATGAAGATTGACCATAGGAATTATCAAGAACAAGGGGAAGGGTGAGGATATTGAGTAAAATATTAAATCAGATCCTGTGGAACAAAGAGAGAGAATGATCTGGGGACCAACAATTGCAATGCTGGTTTAAATTGGGTTACGGGGACTGAATATCCATATACTTCAAAGAAGAGTTGGCTGAATGATTGTTGCAGAGAAAGAGTATGGAAGCAACAGTGGGAAGCAATAGTGAGGAGCAAGAAATGTGCCAAATCCTTCTCCTGGCCAAGTGTGTCAGAGTGTTTGCCAGGAAGAATGGCCAGCATTGGAGTGGGTGGCAGGGATGTAGCATCTTCAGCAGGAAGCCAGTTTTCAGTAACTTCAGAAGCTGAGAGATGTTTAGAAGAAAAGGATCTATAACAGAGGAGAGTTTATTAACAACAGAACAGGGGTTCTAAAGCACACAGTGGATATCAGGGCATAGGAAAATAGGTCCTAGAGAAGGTGGGATAGAAAGAAAATTAAAGATAGCAGGAGAGGTAGCAAAAGAGAGCCCCTTCTGGGCAGATCTTGTTCTGGAATTAATTACTTGATTAAAAGAAGGGAAGTGATGCTTTTGCTGATTTTGAGTCAGAGTAAGGACAAATAAGGGGAAGACAAATCAGCCTTGATATTAGTTAGAATTTTGGTATAAAGGTGACCCTGTTATTGGTTTATACCCCTATACTGGGAGTGAACAGGTAAAGAGAAAAAGAAAAAAATATAAATCGGCCAGAATGTCAAAGTTGAAAAGGTTTTTAAAACATAGAATGCCAACTCTAGAAGAAGCCAGTAGTAGTAATTAGTATGATAAAATCTGGGACTTTTCATTGACTTTCTGTCATTCAGGTTCTTCCTGGCTCCCACAGCTACATAGACCCACTTTCCCAGGCTTGGGTCAGACAATACATTTTGATCTACAACCTTTTACTCCCTTCTCCTTCAGTCTCAAATAATCTGAATTCAATAAAATGTTTTCCACTTCTTTTTGAACTTTGGGTATGGAAGGAACGGTTTAAAATAAGTCATTATTATGTCAATAATTGACATTATTATAATTGACTGTTATATACTGCTTTCTCTGTAAAAATGAGGATATTGGACAAGTTAAATCAAGTCAACAAGCATTTGTTAATCAACCACTATGTGCCAGGCACTGTGCTAAGTGCTGGTGATACTAAAAATGTAAAAAGACAAGAATCAACCAATTAAAACCAACCGATCAACCCTCACTCCCATCCCCACCTCCATCCCACCCTCAAAAAACTATGTGGAAACAAGATATAAACAGAATAAAGACGATATAATCTTGGGGGAAAGGCACTAAAATGGAGGACTGGAAAGTGTTTCTTGTTTCTGGGACCTGAAAAAAGCCAGGGAATTCAGGAAGCAGAAGTGAGAATTCTTAGAATAGCCCGAATGGCCTAAGGCCTGAAGATCATTATCTGTGAAGCTGGAAGAAGGAATTTGGCATGTTTGGTCTCTATATGAGGATAAGGTAACTGTCATAAAAATATATAGTCTGTCAGAGGGAAGAAGAATTAGCTTCATTCTGCTTGGCCCTCAGGGACAAGAAGCTAAGTATGAAAGTTGGAGAGAAACAGATTGAAGATTGATAAAGGCAAACATTTCCCAATAATTAAAGCCCAACCAAAGTGGAATGGGATGCCTGGAGAGCCAGGGACCCTGGCTACCCCTGCCTTCCCCTCCCCCCCAGAAAAATTCAGTTAAAGCCTGGTGACCATATGTTGCGCATGTGGAATCTAGAGAGTATGATTCCTCCATTATACGTTATTGGTAATCCCCACTATGGGTTGGATCAGTTGATTTCCAAGGAGTCTTCCACATAACCTACTCTATGATTTAGTGATTCTCTGATTAGACGTGTACAAAGTACCTCCCAATTTTGACAAACTGTGTTCTAAGGTCTCTCCCAGTTGTGATATTCTGTGTTCTAAGCTTTTTCCCAGCTCTGACATTGTATGTTCTAAGGTCCCTCCCAGCTCTGACATTCTATGTTCTAAGCTCTTTCCCAGCTCTGACATTTCATATACTAGGATCCCTCCAGCTTTGACATTCTATAATAGTAGTAGATGACATTTATGTAGTCCTTTAATTTATTTAATTCGTGGTTTAACCAATTATTTAATTATTTCATTCATTGATTCATTTAAGCCATAGCATAAACCAATTAGTAGATATTTTGGGTATAAAGATCTCCTGAGAAGGAAACTTTGTCAGCACCTTATAAGCTTAAACAGTTACCTCTAGAGCACTGAGATGTCAAATAGCTTTTCCAGGATCACAAGACTTTCAGATAATACATTTGAATTCAAGTCTTCCTGATTTCTAAAGCTGACTCTCTACCCAATTTTTATCCCCATTTTATACATGATGAAACTGATGAAAAGAGTGAAATGATTGACTATAATCACACATCTACTATGTGTCAATGGTAGGATTTGATCTCAGATTTATCTTTAATGTTCATTCAATCCATATTTACCAACCAATCAAGATTCTTCTTGCTTTTATCCATCTCTAGGACACTCTTTTCTTCTTTTATCAATGAGTTCAATGGCTGACTTGGAATTTTTCCTCTTTTTCCCAACTCCTTCCATCATACTAGGGCTTTAAACACCTTAATTCATTTCCCATGACCTATTGCTTCACTCCATTTCTGCTAAACACAGAGATGTTGATTTTATTTATTTTTAACCTTGATTTTGTTCAATGTTTATGTGCATGAATTCTGAAATTACTTTTTCTGATCATCAACTTTTGTGTCTTCTCATCTCCTTACCACTCAGTTCTTCCCCAGGCCATCACCCCTGCAGACTGGATAGAACCTCTTCTATAGTAGACACTCTTCTACTTGTTGCAGAGAGGATTCCAAACCCTTCCATCCTTTTTTTTTTCCTGTGACTTGCCCAGGGTCACACAGCTAGGAAGTGTTGTGTCTGAGATCAGATTTGAACTCAGTTCCTCCTGACTTTAGGGCTGGTGCTCTATCCACTGCGCCACTTAGCTGCCCCTCTCCCATCCTTCTTTAAAACTTCCAAGATTCCTCAACATACCTCAGCTGAAAAAAAGTGTCACTAAAAAAAAAATGAGACCATTTGCGGAGAGCTCCCTGTTCTCCTTTTCCTCTCATCCAACATCACTCAGATTCCATCTCCCCCTTCTCTTTCACTCCTGTCTCATATGAAGGAGTCCTTCTTGCAAAGGTTGACTCCTCTTTATTAGCAAATTATTCTATTTCATCCCTTCTCTTCTGGTAGCTTACCCCCCGCCCCCATCATCCCTGCTGTCTTACTACTCTTCATGACTTCTCTGCCTACTGGCTGCTACCTTGACCGACTCACTTGCATGTCGTGGCATAAACTACCTGATGTCATGGTCCTTTTTGAGAATGAAGGACAAACAACACTTGTATGAGTAGAGCTGCCCCACTGGGGACTCAACTGGACTTGGCCAATTGGACAACACAATTCTTTCTTTCTCTTCCTCCCCACTCCCTGCATCTCTTTCCCCCTCCTTCTCTTCCTTTCTTCTTTCTTTACACATAGGGTCATACCTTGACCTGCAGGTACTCTGCGCAAAAGAATATTTTTTTTTTCATCACTGAAATCTTACAAGTTATCTTGGGTTCCATGGATTAGATTTCTTTCTTAAGAACCATCCTTTAGGCTAAATCACTCTGGCTCTCAATGATTGATCCCAGACCAAATCACAATTGGTCATCATTTTGGCCCTGAATGCCTCAGAGTGAATGTAAACAACAATTGTTTCTATTTTGGCCAGAAAATCTGAGCATCTTCCCCTCCCAGATTGGATTTTTTTTTTTTTTTTACTAGATAAAAGAAGCCATTCTTTGCTTCTATCCTTATCTAGCCTTAATCACTGAATGGGTGTTGCCTCTGTCTGACTGAAACCTATTAAAAAACTTCATTTAAAAAGGTCAAAGTCTCCTCCCCTTGTGTCCAGGACCATCTCCAGCAATCATGATCTATAACTGGCCACTGGACTCAGATGATTGCGAAGGAGGTGAGGTTGTGATTTTGTGCAGGTGTCCCTCACTTCAGTACAATTCATTTGCATGTTATCACCTCCCTCATGTTCTCTTTGAAAAGAAAGGACAAATAACAAAAACCTGCTGGCTGCTGCTCTAACTCTCTCATATTTCTCTCATCCTCAAAACAACTCTTCCTTGATCTGTCTATCCAGATAGCTATTATCCAGTGTCATGTCTCATCCTATATTATAGTAGCCAACTTCTTGAGGTCATTTACAACCAATGCTTCCATGTCCCATCCTTTCAGTCTTTTCTTCACTCTCTCACACCCCAAATGAAACTTCTTTCAGAAGTTAACCATGATTTCTTAATTGGCAAATTGAATATCTTTTTCCCAATCTTCATGAGGTCCATTCTTAATCTCTCTCCTGATCTCTAGTCTCGTTGCCCACTGGATATCTTTGAGCTGGGTTTCATAAATATCTTAAATTCAATAAGTCTAAAACAGAACTCATTTTCTTCCCCAAACTCTGACTTCTTATTTTCCAGATTACTATGGAGGCTTCCATATCCTTCATGTCACTCCTGTTATTCTCAACTCTTCTCTATTTTTTATTCCTCATATATAATTAGTTGCTAAGACTTGCCATTTTAACCTTCATAATACCTCTCATACAAGCCCTCTTCTGTCTTTTGACACCACTACCCCACTAAAGCAGACCTTATCATCTCATGATTAGTTTTCCTGTCACAAATCTTTACCACTCCAGTGCATCCTCCCTCCATTCAGCTACAAAATTAATCTTTCTAGAGAATAAATCTACCTGTATCATCTCTTTTTTTAAACAACTCGAGGAGCTCCTTCAGGACTAAATAAAAAAATTCTCTGATTAGTTTATAAAGATTATTTGGCTTTCTTACTGTCCCTCATACAGAAAACTCTCCTTTAAGCACTTCACTAGCTATTCCTTAATAACTGGAACCCTCTTCTTCCTTATCTCTGCCTCCTGTCTTTCCTGGTTTCATTCAAATCTCAGCTAAAGTCCCAGCTTCTATAGGAAGCCTTTCTCAATCCCCCTTGATGCTGGTACCTTCTCTCAGATTATCTCCAATTTATCCTGTCTATTTAATTTGTAAATAGTTAATTACATGGTGTCTCCCATCATTAGATCCTAGAGGACAGGGACCTTTTTATTTATTTTTTTATTTTAATACCTTTCAGTATAATCTCTGGCATAAACTTAATAAATGCTTGTTTATTTGACTTCCTGACTTCCAATCAATGCCTGTGTCTCCCTTTTACTAATCATTCTGTATTCTATGAAAGGAAGGGTTGAAATGGGCCACAAGAACTGATCTCTACCCTTCATGCTGGAAGTGCCCAAATTCTCCTGGCCAGCCTTGCTTTCAGCTCCATTGCTACAGAGTTGGAGTCTGACCTCCAAGAGCTTTTACTAGTAGAGAGTTTGTTTTTCCAATGTTCAGCCAACATTTTCCTGGCTTTAATTACATCCCATTAGCCTTGATTACATGTCTCTGCCAGCCTAAACCATTCTTTTCCTTCCTAGATATTTACACTTCTCAGTTCTTCTGGGAATGCTCTGGGCACATATTTGGATTTATACATGACTGTTTCTTTCTCTCTCTTGTTTGGTCACTTTCTTTATCTATTTTTTTCTATGTCTCTCTTTTTCTCCATTTCTCTGTTTCTGTTTGTCTCTCTGTCTCTTGCTCTAATCAGAACCATAACTTTGACAATTGGATATTTACGCCATATTTACAAATGCACAGGGAGCACTTCCTATTTTTCGGGAGCATAGAAATGTCATAACTTAGCACTATGACAGGAAGAATAGTTAGTTGAAATAGGAAACTATTAAATGATAGGAGAGGTGAGCTCTTCCCTAATTTACCCTGTAGCATCCCTGGTATTAGCCTTGTACTAGAATCCTGGGTTTTTTCTTCTCCTAAAATCTCTGTACTTGAGGAAGTGTTGCCCCTGCTCACTGGAAGTCAAAGATTTGATGATGCTTGCTTTGGAACTGGTTTGTGCTACTTTCCTCAAGCTAAAAATAATTCCTACTTCTGACTCTGCCCCAGTTTTCCTTGACTTAGACAAATCTAGAGTTAACCAAAAAGTGATCATATTTCAACCCAGTCCAACCCTAATTCCTGATGTTGGGCTCGCCTCTAAATATTTTTAGGAGCTATGGGAATTATAGAGAGGTGCTGTAGTGAATGAAGAAACTAGTAGTTAAGACATTCAAAGGCTCATAAGATAAGCCAAAGAACCCCAGGAGGTGCAAACCCAAGAGAGCAATGGATTTCATTGTATCAAACTTTGTGAGACCCTCTGGAGAGACAAAGGATATTAAGATCCTGAGTCATGAATTGCCTTAACAATCTGCCTTCTCTACATTTCACTATCATTGTGCTTTGAATTTCTGCCTCCTTTCCCATCTTCTTAAATTCTGAGTACATTTATGTTCAAATATACTTGTTGTTGGGGGAAATTGTTTGTAATCACTATTCTAGGGATAACACTTGAATAAATGCCTTTGCTAAAGATCCAACCAAGTCTATGGATAATTGTCAAGAAAAGCCCACATGTAGGTGTTCATAGACTAATCTTAATCTTGTTTGTATTTACTATAAATTTATTATTATTATATATAATTTTATTAAATTATACATTATTTAATTATTCATTATATTATATAATAATTAAATAATTATATGTGATTTTTTAAATATAATATTAATATATATTATATAAGTTATAAATTTATTATAAATATTTTATTTATTTATTTTACTGATTTAATTTCTTTATTAGCTTTTTCCTCGTTATTCAGGTACCAAATTTCAAAGTGACAGCATAAATCCCCCATTTGAGTACATGCACTAGGGATGATAATAATTTAAAATAAGAGAAAGTAACAGTTTCAATTCACAACACAGAGTTACTACATGAAAAAGAAAGAATGAACTGATGGGTGGCGTCAGAGAGTTCTGGTGGAAGTCCTTTCTTCCCTCCACTCCAATTAAATATTTTATTTTTTCCCAATTACATATAAAGATAGCTTTCAACATTTATTTTTGTAAGATTTTGAGTTCCAAATTTTTCTCCCTCTGTCCCTTCCCTCCCCCCTCCTAAGACCACAAGCAATCTGGTATAAGTTAAACATGTACAATCTTTTTAAACATGTTTCCTTAGGTCACATTGTAAAAGAAAAATCAGAACAAAAAGAAAAAAATCCATGAGAAAGAAAAAAACAACAACTAAAAAGTAAAAATATACTTTGATCTGCATTCAAACTCCATAATTCTTTCTCCAAATATGGATGGCATTTTCTATCACAAGTCTATTGGAATTGTCTTGGATCACTGCATTGTTGAAAAGAGCTAAGTCTAGCTAGTTGATCATCACACAATCTTGCTGTTACTGTGTATAATGTTTTCCTGGATTTGCTTATTTCACACAGAATCAGTTCACGAGCTAATCTTTGAAACCATTACCTCCTCCCATAATCCTAGCAAACAGTAACTCCTGTGGGGATTGAATGAATCATTGATGGTATGAATTGGATGAGTGAGCCCTAATGGGTGTTATACATAATAATTTTTTTCTACTCCTTCCAGCAACCCAAACCATATATACACAAAAAGGTTAGTACTTTATGCTTGTGATAAAGTCCATGAATTAGATAGGGAGACAAAATGGAGATTATATGGATGAAAATTAACAAAAGGACAAATAGAAACAATTTTCATGTTTGGGACAGAAAGAAAAAATAGAGTTTAAGTTTTGGGAAGAGAGCATAATCTTTCAATTATTCAAATGTCTGCTAGAAGTAGAGTAACTATGTGTCGATTTTCATAATTGATAATCACATTCTTCAAATGGAGTTATTGACATGGCTTAATTTTATTCTAGATCTGATTCTCACCAACAAGGAGAATCTAGATATTAAGGTGGAAATGATGAGAGACTTGGGGAAAAAGGACTGCTCTCTTACTTTCTTTTGTAGAGTTTACAATCTGAGTATAGATCCACATTCACTCTAGATTTAAGGAGCACAGATTATACATTGTGTTGAGCTTTGATGATACAAATACAAAAATAGTCTAAGAACTTATGTCCTTTTATATAAAAATAATTTTATTAATATAGCTTAGTTTTTTTACATGCCTGAAGTTTTCTCAGCATCTCCCCTTCAGGAGAATCTTCCCATATAACAAATAATATTTTTAAAGAGAAAAAAAAAAAAAAAAGAAAAAGAAGATGGAAAAAAACCCCAGTAAAATCACTAATACATTTAAAATGTGTGAAAATAAATGCAATTTACTATAACTGTAGACTTTCAGCTTCTATAATGGAATGGGGTTAGCCATCTTTTCATGTTTCTTCTTTGGAACCAAGCTTTTATTTGTAATTTTATAACATTTACTTTTGCTTATTTTTTGGTGGTTCCTTTTATTTTTGTTTTGTAGTCATAGTGTAAGATTGTTTTTGTCTCTGCTTTCTTTACATTGTATCAGATTATGAAAACTTTCCATGCTTCTCAATATGTAATACAAATATTCATTTTTTATACCATAGTCATATTCTACTACTATTTACATACACATGCACCCCCCATATATATATATATATATATAAAATCATAATTTGTTAAACCGATTGATGGGTATCTACTTTGTTTCTACTTCTACACTACAATAAAAAAGTATTAGAAATCACTTAGCATAAATAACATTTTAGGTTATAAAGGAATTTTTGAGTAAAAGGGTATGGAGTATTTTACTTACTTCATTTGTATAATACCAAATCAATTCACAAAATGGTTGTACTAATTCACAGTTCCACCATCATTGTACTAATTGTGTCTATTTTCCCACAAACCCTCGAATATCGACTAGTCCCATTTGTGATCATCTTTGCCAATTTGCAAATCGTGAAGTGAAAATTCAGTAGCTGTTTTAATTTACATTTCTTTTATTATCAGTGATCTGGAGAGTCATTATGATTGCTAGTTCTTTTCAATTCTTTTTTTTTGGGGGGGGGGTCTTTGTATGTTTATCTACTAGGGAATGACTTAGAATTACTTGTTAGTTGTTTATCTTTACCAAACTCTTATCTGCAAAAGTTGATATAAATTTTTTGTCCCCACTCTATTGTTACCCTTCATTTCCTGTATGCATTAATTTTGTTTGTGTAGAAGCTTGTCAGTTTCATGTAATCAAAATAATTTTTCCTTTTGGGGGTTAAAATTTATTTTCTACTCAGACCTATGAATAACAGATGATCTGCTTCTTTTCTAATTTTTTAACAACATGCTTTTGAATATTACAATTAAGTAGTCATTTAAAAAGTATGGTGGAATATTGTGGAAGTTAGTCTAAGTCTTCTATTCTGGCTTTCTAATTTTCTCATTAGCTTTTATTAAATAGAGATATTTTTCCCTGAATAGCTTGTGTTTTCTGGATTGTTGAACATTGGAGTTTGATTTCCATTGTTTCTGATTTTCCCTTGGCTAGTCTGTTCCACTGAGCCACTTTCTACATATTTTTGTCCAAATAGTTTTGAGAATTGCTTCTCTATAATATAATTTGAGGTCTGGAAGTGCCAGTCCACTTCACCCATATTGTTTTTCATTATTTCCCTTGATAGTCTAGGTATTTTTCAAAATAAGATTTGTTATTATTTTACAGAGTTATATAAAGTTTCCCTTTGGTAGTTGAATTGATGGAACATTAAAACTGTACATCATCTATTAGAATTGTCATTTGTAATATATTGGCATGACCCAGCTAGGAGCTCTAAGTTTTTTTTTTAGTTATATAGATTCTTCTTTATTTCTCTAAGGAGTACTTTGTGATAGAATCTATATGTATTTTGGCAAATAGGTTCTCATGAATTAAATATATATCATGGTTATTTTGAATGGAATTCCCCTCTCTATTATTACATCCCAATTTTTGTAATACAGAAGTACTGTTGATTTTTGTGGATTTATTTTCTTCACTGTATCTTTGCAAAACCATTACTACTCATAGTATTTTTGCTGATGCTTTGGGTTTTCTAAATTAATTATCTTGCTATTGTTAAGTAAAAATAGTTCTATTTTCCCTTTGCCTATTTTTGTGCTTTTAATTTTTCTTTTGTCTTATTGCTATTGTTAGATTTTGGAAGATTATATCAAATAATAATAGAAATAATGGACATCTTAGTTTTGTATTTATTGGGAAAATTAGTATATTCCTGTTGCATATAACTTTTGTTCATTTTTGAATTTTAATAGATTTTTTTATATTAAGGGATCCATTTTTGGCCTATGCTTTGTACAGTAAAAGAAGCATTAAAAAAACCAAACAAACATGAATTAGTTGAACTTTGAAGTTTTTCTGTACCCATTGAGATTGTCACCTAGTATGGGATATTTTTGTTTTTAATATGATTCATTATGTTGATGGTTTTCCTAATGTTGAACCACCTTTGCATCCCAGGTATAAATTAAAATTAGTCATAATGAATGATTTCTTGGATGAATGGCTGTAATCTGTTTTGTAAATTGACTTTTTTTATAGCTCTGTGGAAACATATTGATGTGTTATATTGGTCAATAATTCTCCATGTTTGTTTTATAAGTTATTAAAACTATATATTTTCTAATGTTAGAATTATTTCTTTCTCAATTTGGGGGAATATTTTGTGTATGATTGATATTAATAATTTAGAAAATCGATAGAATTTTGCTGCTAATCCATAATAAACCAATGTTTTTCCTTTCCTATCTTTATTTCCTTTTCTGATATTGGAATATTTAAGGTCTCTACTTGGTCTTCTGTAAGTTTAGGGTGCTTTATATTTTTGAAAATACTATTTCTTTAGCAAACTCAGTTTTGTTAGCATGTAACTGCTTAGTAGGTTGTAAGAATTTTTATTTCTTCTGCTTTTGTTGTGATTTTATACTGTTTTTTATTTATTAGATTTTATAATCTCCTTTTTAATCAGGTTAACTAAAGGTTTTTCAATTTTGTTAGTTTTTTGAAAGACCCAGTTTTAAATTTTGAATATCATTTCAATAATCTTTTAAGTTTCCAATTTCTTTCTCTTCTAATGTTTATTATCCCTTCTTTTGTGACTATTTTGACTTGAATTATTAGCTTTCTATTTTTAAAAATGCCTGTTTGTTTCCTCAAATTTATTAATCATCTCCTTTTTATTTAGTAAATCTAGCTTTTAGGGTTATAATTTTTTGTGGAAATTGCTTCAGCTTCATCACAAAAATTTGGTATGTTATTTCATCACTATGATTTCCTTTCACATACTTATTAATCATTTCTATGATTTGTTCTCTGACTTATTCATTATTCAGGCTGTCATTGCTAACTATTTGACTCTGTGTCTTTTGTTTGTGCTTCTTCAACTGCTTACTATTTTTACTATGTTTTTTTTTTAATTAATAATTTTTTATTATATATATATATATATATTTTATAATATTATCCCTTGTATTCATTTTTCCAAATTATCCCCCCTCCCTCTATTCCCTCCCCCCGATGATAGGCAATCCCATACATTTTACATGTGTTACAATATTTTTACTATGTTTTTAAAAGTGTTTATTATTTGTGCCTTTTAACACTTATTTGCAATATCTCCATTCTAATACATGGTCAAATTTTGTCCCAAGCTCCACATAGTACTGAGAAATAGGTATATTCTTTATATTCCTATTTAGAAGTGCCACAAGACATATAGCTCTAATTTCTTTACCAGTTTATTTAAGTCTTTTTCTTTGTATTTAGCTTTTTGTTAGATTTGCCTAAAACTGAGAGATACTTTAAAACCTCTTTACGCCAATGTATTACTTTCTACATGTTCTTGAACTTTAGTCATTTTCTCTTTTATAGATGCTAAGAACATTAATTTAATATTGACATTGATTTCTTGATATCTATGATTCCATTCAGCAAAATGCAGTTTCATATCTATCTCTATATTGTAAATGTTTGCTTTTGCTTTGTTAGATCCATTGATCCATGATCTTAGGCTTTTTTAGATTTCCCTGATACATAATAAATTTTGTTCCCCTAATTTTTATTTTATGCACATCTTTGTTTTTCAGATGTTTCATATAAACTGCAGAGTGTAGTTTGATTTTCTTATCCAATCATTCTCTTTAAAAATTGAGTTATTTAATCCATTCCCCTTTAAACCTATGAAAATTTTATTTCACCACTTGATTCTCATTTATCCCCAAATAACAATTTTCTTGTTTCTCTTCCACTAAAAAGGCAGTACTTGTTCTCTTCAATTGTTTTTGCTTACTCATATTTCAGAAAAATATATATGTATATATATGTCTGAAATATGAGTATTTATATATATATATATATCCTCTGCTTTCCTCATCTTCAAGTTTCCTCCCTATTTGTCATCACTTTCCCTAAATTTAGAATTTTATTTACCTTATTAAATCCCTTTCCCTTCTTCTTTTCATTTAGTTTCCTAATTAGTTTGCTCTTTTTATTATTTTAATTATCTTCTTTCCTTTAAATTTCTTTTTAAAATATTTCTTTCATTTTCCTTGCCCTTTAAAAAATGCTATTCCTTTTCTCTTTCTCTCCATTAATTCTCTTCCATTTCTGACTATCCTAGATGTATATTCTCTGGCAGAACAAGAAGCATTGAGAAACCTCTTGATTATGGTGAAAGAGGAGAGTATAAAAGCTGGCTTTAAATTTAACATTAAAGAAAAAAAGCAAACAACTAAGAACATGGCATCTGGTCCCATCACTTCCTAGTAAATAAAGGGAGATGAAATAGAAGCAGTATCAGATTTTATATTTTCAAGTTCAAAGATCACTGCAGATGGTGACTACAGCAATGAAATTAAGAAATGTTTGCTCCTTGGAAGGAAAGCTATGGAAAATCTGGACAGCTTTGGGAAGTTTGGCAATTAACTAGTACCATTGATAATAGGAGCACCAGATATTGTATTCTCTTATATGAACAATATGAGCTTCTGAGTTTTCCACCCTCCTTTCTTTTCTTTTTTTTTTTTGGGGGGGAGAAAAAGGTTTCTTTTTCTTTTTAAATTTTTTTTTGTTAAACCTTTTTATTTTCAAACATATGCATGGTTAATTTTTCAACATTGACCCTTGAAAAAATCTTGTGTTCCAAATTTTCCCCTCCTTTCCTTCACCCCCTACCCTAGATGGTAAGTAATTCAATATATGTTAAACATGTTAAAATATGTTAAATCCAACATATGTATACATATTTACCAATTAGCTTGTTGCACAAGAAAAATCAGATCAAAAAGGGAAAAAATGAGAAAGAAAACAAAATGTAAGCAAACAACAACAAAAAGAGTGAGAATGCTATGTTGTGATCCACAGTCAGTTCCCACAGTCCTCTCTCTGGGTGTAGATGGCTCTCTTTACCACAAGATCATTGGAAGTGGCCTCAATTATCTCATTGTTGGAAAGAGTCAAGTCCATCAGAATTGATTATCGTATAATCTTCTTGTTGCCTTGTATAATGGTCTCCTGGTTCTGCTCATTAAAACCATCCTGCTGATCATTTCTTATAGAACAATAATGTTCCATAACATTCATATGCCACAATTTATTCAGCCATTCTCCAATTGATGGGCATCCACTCAATTTCCAGTTCCTTGCCACTACAAAAAGGGCTGCCACAAACATTTTTGCACATGTTCCACCCTCTTTTCTACTCCTACTTGCATCATCAACATTGAGTTGGAAGAGGATGAACAGTATATCCCCCTCTGTAGGAAACCTTGCTTACACCAGCATCTTACTAAAAAATAGAGACAAAGGTCCATATATTCAAAGCTTTGATGCTTCCAGTAGCAATATATGGCTATGAGAGTTGGACTATAATGAAAATTGAGTGCTGCAGAATTGACACTTTTGAATTATGATTCTGAAGAAGATTTTTGACAGTTCCCTCAGCAGCAAGGGGGTCAAATCAGTCAACACTTAAAAAAAAACCTGACTATTCATCGGGAAGGACAAATACTGAAGCTAAAGCTTACTTTGAATAATAATGAAAAGAATAGGATTCACTGGAAAAGTGAATGATGCTGGGATAAATTAAAGGAATGGAGAAGGAGGGATAGCAGAGGATGAGATGGATAGAGTCATAACAAACATGAATATGAATTTGGACAGACTTCAGGAGATAATGAAGGAGAGAAAGTTTTTTCAGGCTATCCATGGGGTCATGAACAGTTGGACACAACTGAGTAACAATACAACAACTCTCTGATCCATGTTCCTTGTGCTTATTTGTTCCATCTTAAGTCTCTATCTTCCTTAGGGAAATAAACTCCTAAAATATCTATTTTGAGTCCCCTCTTTTAAACAGTTTTGCCTTGTAGATTTTGCTCTCATGAGTCTTTTTTTTTTCTAATTGTGCTCACTCTTAAAACTGTCAGTAACGACAGGAGATGGTAAGAAAATGTTGCTCAAAGATAGGATTATTCTTATGTTCCGATTATGTGGTTTATTACTATCTACAGCCCTCCCCATGGTAATTTTTCCCACTTGCCATTATATTTCCTCTCTGGATTTATTTCTTCACATCTTTTTGGGTGCCAATTGTCCCGAGGAACTCAAAGTTTCATTTTCTCCAAGAGTGGGATGCTGTCCCTAGTGACATAGATCTTCCTCAAAGGGGACATTCTCTCTAAGCACCAAATCCCTGCAGATTATAGTCATAGTAAAGCCATTGTGTCCACATTGTGTCTCTTCATTATGGGAATGTTCCTTAGCAGGACCAAATTAAGGTAGTGAGGTATTGTAGTAGATATAATGTTGAACTTGGAGTCAGGAAGACCTCAGTTCAAAACTTGCCTCAGAAACTTACTAGCTATGGGATCCTGCACAAGTCACTTTACCTCCGATGACTCAGTTTCCTTATTTGTAAAATGTGGACAATAGCACTTACATTCCAGGGTTATTTTTTAGGATAAGAAAAGATAATATTTGCAAAGTGCTTTGCAAACCTTAATAAATGCTTCTTATTTGTTTTTTTTCCTTTTTCTTAGTCTCTATTTAAAATTTTTTTTTTTTGCCAATTCATCCATTTTCTCATAATCCCTCTTATTCCTGAGACCTAGAGAACTTCATTGCCTATCCTTGACTTGATGAAGGTGCATTATGCACTTCTCTTTATCTTCTTCATATTTACCCTTTTATGATACTGTAAGTATCATAAATTTATTCCCACAAAATCTTAATTCACATATAGAAAAAGTTTTCTGAACTTACTTAGTCTATAATATCTCAAGTCTTTTTCTCTTTAAATTTTTATTTATATTTATATTTCTCTTTTATCTTATCTCTTTGAATATTTTAAAAAGATATCTCTTCATTATTCCTCATTATTTTGTTATAGTTATTGTTTTTAACCTGACAAATGTTTTTCTATTTTTCCCTTTTTTTTTGGAGGGGGGACAATTTATTGATTTCATTATTTGTGATTTCCTTGGCTGTTGAAAAGTTTTTCCTGTGTTTCTTTTGTTTGTGATATTTACAAAGTTAATAATCAGCTTATATCTTTTTCTTTTTCAAATGCCTCTTTTATTTAACCTCTATCTTTTTTCATTGATAAGTAGATATAGGTTTTGAGGATATTCTATCTTGAGTTCCTTTGCTCTTCCAGACACGCTTCTTCCAGTGGGTGCAGATTGTTGTTCTAATTTCCTTCCTTTCATATTTGAATACAGACTTTATTATTTGTCATTAGAATTGTTACTTTTAACTACTATATGTCTTGGAATGTGGGGTATAAAATGCTTGACATTTCCATAGTCTTCCTTGAAAGGTGAGTTGTGAATTCTTTCCATTGGCATTTCTATTCTGTGGTCATAAATACTGGGAAGTTTTCTTGTATTATTTTTGTCATTGTGTTCAAATTTTTATTTTTATATGAAATCTATGATCCTTAAATTAATTTTTTCACCCTGTCTACAAGATCAACATATTTTCCTTGTATTTAGATAATGTGGATTTTTTGCTTTTTGCTTCCTTTCTTTCAGATTCTTTTTTTTAATTCCATGGATTTGTATTCTTATCAATTGTTTTCTTTTGTATCTTTGGAGAGACCATCCATTGTGGATTCAAGTTTTTATTTATCCCTACAACTATTTTTGCTATGCAGGCCACAAATTCTATTTTTCATAATTCTTAATTTTGTCTTGCTCTATTTGGGAAAATCTTGCTGAATTTTATGCTCTTCTGGAAATTCACAAGGTCTTTTTTCTCATAATCATTGATTCATTTTCCTTTTTCTTTGCAATTTTTTTCAGATATTTGTATTGATAGATTTTTGTTATTAATAATTTTCATATTGATTTATTTGTTTGTCTTCAAGGTTTGAGCTGGATTTTCTTCCTCCCAAAATTTTTGGTTATTTTAATCACACTATATTTCCTTATTGCTCAATTCCCTCATCCCTGCCCTTCCTTGATGGCAGATTCTTCAAAGACGAGATCTTTAATCTCTGGATCTTCTTATGAGTTTGGTCAGCAAGTAATTGCCAATGACCAGAATTTATTCTTTATTGTCTCAATCTCTGTTCCAAATGACTTCTGGGAGGACAGAATGGGCCCCAGTTGGATACAACTGACTTTTCCTTTAGGCCTGATGCACCCTTGGCCCAAACACACACAATGGCACTCTACCCCAATTCCTTCAGTCTTAAGCAGAATATGTTTGTGTTTCCCTTCACTTATTTCCCTTCACTTCTTCCACACAGGTTAGGATATAATTGAGTTCTATTTTTTGTTGGCACAGAAAAGTGGAATGAAGGCTGAAGGCTGGAGCAGGAGATGTGCCATCAGAGGCTATAACAACAAAGAAATGGCTGAGTACATCCCTAAGAACAAACCCAGGAGAAGTATTGTGCAGTCTTGTCAGAGAGTGGTGGCTCATAGTGGGAAGCAGGTGCTAAGTGACTAAGACAGGGATTACAGGTTAGCCATCTCTACTGCTGTTTCATTAACTTGTTACATCCTTAGGGTTCTTGGGGATCTTAACCTATTGATGAAAGCTGTAATTACTTATTACAAATAACTTTTTTCGGGGGGGATTTCAGAAGTTGTGAAAATTAGAGAAAATATCCAATTCTTCATTTCATTGTTCATATGACCCACATGACCTGAGGAGGTGAGATTTCAAAGGATTTATGGGTAGGAAAAATAGAATCCTTCAGACTAAAATTTTACAGGATGAGTCAGCCAAAAAGTGATGAGAAATCCTTAATGTAATACTGAAGACACAAAAGGAAGTAATAATTTTCTGAAAAGACCAGTGTGGACATACAAAGAACTCTTCAATTAAATTAGTTGAACCATTCACTGCATCAATTTGAATGGAAGCTATTTGTCTGAGTTCTGGGAGTTTAATAAGAAAGAGGCTTTACTGATTTCTTCACATCCATTTCAATTACTACATTTGGTAGCAAGGGCCTCTGTACACAAGTGACTATGCAACCAATTAAAAGTCTTACTAAGGAAAGAAAAAAAGCATTAAAAAAAAACCCAAACCTTGTCTAAGATTTAATTAGCCAAAGAATGTTTCTTGATGGCTATTCTGTCTAGCTAACAGTGACCTCTGGAAAGGCTGGAGGTAAGAGGGATGCTATGGTCCTCCAAGTCTATATTCAGATTAGAGTGATGATATGGAGCCAGTTGGACAGCCTGTCAACTTCCTTCTTTTGTATGGGGAAAAATGGAGGTGATAATAGTATCTACTTCTCACAATTGTAAGGATAAAATGATATGACAATTGTAAAATACTTAGCACAGTGCTTGGCACATAGTAGGCACTATATAAATATTAATAGTCTTTTTATATTGTGTCATATCAAGTTATTATGTTGTTAATAAATATTAACTATTATTACTCTGTTACTTGTTTATTAATGTTCCTTGGAACTTTGGGGATGCTGAATGTGCTAGTAGGCAAGTAACATATTATTTATTACCATAGATTACATATCTGTGCTTTGGCATCTTTGAATATTAGTTGAGGATGTGAAGGAGGAAGAAAGGTTAGTGGGCAGAATTCTGACTCTTAACATGGGTGACTTTGGGCCTTTATTCAAAGAAATAAGAAGCTCCTCTTCATGCCTTGGCTGGCCATCTGAGAAATTCTCCTCAGGTTCATCTGGTCATGAAATCATAGAAAATATAAAAATATAAAAGATTATTCACTGCCTGATTTATTTATTTAGCTCAACTCTTCTGAGCAAGCTAGTTCTTCAGTGAATAGGTCACTCAGGGCCATTTTTCCCAATTCTTCATGTGTTTCAGGGTTTTGCATCAATGAGTTTGGTCAGCAGGTAATTGCCAATGACCAGAATAGTTCCTAATGCTGCCACTTTGATTAAAAACAAAGACAAAAATGGCTATTTACAGAAGTGGAACCAAGAGAAGCTAATAGAGGGTGAACACAAAAGCATAATACAAGACTGGAAAATTGACTTCAGCTCAAAATAAAATGAGGCTGGTGTGGAAGGCAAAAACCACCCAAAATAACTTTTTAAAAAATCTCCATTGGGAGAAAGAGGACAATTAAAGAAAGGGTAGAACTATGTTAAATGGGGCGGAGGTGATAACTGACAAGTGAGAATCCTTCAATCCTTCTTATCCAAAAATGTTCAATTTCATTTCATTGAACTTATCTCTTATTTTTGGTGGTCTCTTTTATCCCCTGTTTGATTAAGATCTCTTTCCCATTCCTATTTGTGAAAGAGAACTTGATTCATTTTTCTGTATTTACAAAAAAGTTGTTGTCTTAAATATTTATGCTACTTAACCATCTGGAATTCAGAGGTATATAGTATAAGATTCTAATTTAATCCTTAATTTAAAAAAAAATAAGCTGCTTTTCAATTTTTCCTAGGTTTCTTTCTTAGAGATTCCTTTACCTATAAAGCTTGTGTTCTTAGGTTTATTAAATATTCGACTACTTCGTTGAATTATTTTTTGATTCTTGCTTGTCTAGTCTGTTCAACTGATTTACAGAAAAAAATTTTAAAAGCTAATATCAAATAGTTTTGGTAACAATTGATTTATGATATGGTTTGAGATATGGAAGTGCTATTAATCTTTTTTTCCTGCTTTTATTTGTTTGTTTGTTTGTTTGTTTGTTTATTTTTCTGAGGCTGGGGTTAAGTAACTTGCCCAGGGTCACACAGCTAGGAAGTGTTGAGTGTTTGAGACCAGATTTGAACTCGGGTCCTCCTGAATTCAAGGTTGGTGCTCTGTCCACTGCGTCACCTAGCTGCCCCTTTTTCCTACTTTTAAAAAAATTACTTTCCTTGAGGTTTCCTTCCTTCCCTCCTTCCTTTACTTCTTTCTTTCTCTCTTTCTTTCATTCACTTTTTTCCTTCCTCCTTCCCTCTTTTGTTCCTTCCTCTCTTTTTCTCTTTCTTGAAATTACATTTAATTATCACTACCTAATCCTGTGCTTGAAGTAGAGCTTGATTCATAAGACTTACATCAGGGAAACACAAAATGAAAGGCTAATACAGACATACAGGAAAAGTCATGGAAGTATGCAGACTCCCTGGACCTCTATCACATGCCTCTGGCAGACCTCATCTGGCTCTCTTGCTCTCCCTTCTATCAATACTCTTAGTTCAATTGTGCAGTCACAGGATAGGGGCTACTATAGGAATGGGAGGGCAGAGACCTCTGGGAGCTCTCCCTGGTTCTAGAAGTCCCAGTGTGGGAAAGAGACCTTTGATCCTGCTAGGACCATCCTCTCTGCTTAACTACTTATGCTCCTGGATATAGCAACATCCTGGTTAATATAGATCAAAAGAGCATAGATTTACAGTTGGAAAGTATGTAAGAAGTCATTGGCTTCTACCCCTTCATTTTCAGATAAGGAAAGTTGTCCCTGGACAGGTACTGTCATTTACCTGAGCTCACACAGATAATAAGCGGCAGAGCCAGGAGTCAGACCTCCAGCCTCTGACTCCAGATACCCTGCACTTGCCACTGTAATACTTTGCTCAAGGAGGATTACAGAGGCTCAGAAGGAGTTGAAAATCTAGTCCAACATACATGCAGAGCATGAATCTTTTCAAGAAGATGCTTAAGTCAGTCTATTACCTTCTATTTCAGAAGAACTAATTATTGTTAGAAAGTTTTTTCCTCCAAACTATTCCTCCCCTGACAAGCCTGCAGTTGCCATGTGGTGCTTCTCACAATGCCGTTGTTGTTCGTCCTTCATTCTCATAGAGGATCAATGATATCATGAAGGTGATGTCTTGGCTTGTGAGTGAATTGGATTTAAGCGAGCAGAGTTGAAGTCATCAGCCTCACTCTTTCTGAGTCATCCAAGTCCAGCGGCAGAACAACGTCAGGATGACTGGCCAGAGGTGCAGTGGCTGACCTGAGTGTCTTTGATGTCTGGCCAAGCCCTCCATGGCCCCTGTTTTAACTACTTCTTGACATTGAAACATTCTTTTCATTTGGCCAGGGGAAGGCTTTACATGCTTGGGGTAGACAAGAGCATTATGGGGGCATCTTCTTCTTCTAATTCATCTATAGGGTTGAGACCTGTTGATTCCCCTGAGCCTGGTTTAGCCTGCCTGCCCAAGATGGTTTATCAGGATGTGGCTGCTATATATGGTACAGTCTCTTGGGCCCACAGGTGAGAGTTTGTGAATCAGGTGAACATCAAAGATAGTAGAGGGGCCTTGAAAAGGGCTGGCAAGTTTTCACACTAGAAGTATGAGCTCTGAACACTTCAGTGTCCATCTACTGAAAGTTAGAATGACTTGGGTTTAAAGGCACAGTCAAGTAACACTTGAATCGCATTGGACCTGTCTAGAAAAGTTACCTTCTGCAGAGCTCCATTTCAAGAAATCATAAATGAAAACTACCAAGGACTAAAAGTCAATTGTCCCAGCTCTTAGAAAAAAATCTAGCCACCCAAGTCCCAAATATCTACAAGATGGAAACAACCCAAAATTATATTCCTGCAGACAGAACACCCACATGTAAAAGTACGATGACCCAAGTGGGGAGAAGGGTCACGATGTGGTGAGGGGCTATAGACATGTGTGGCTGCAAGAGAGGCAGAAGAGACATTTCTAACCTCATTTCCCCCACCCTTCTCCAAGAGAGACCTTTATTCCTGCCAGGTGCTTTTTTCAGAGCTAATTCTGGGTCTCTATCTGCAGGCCCTCAGTTCTTCCAAGGTGGTATGATCCACAGAGAGGTGTGGTCACTGCTCTCCTGGCCTGTGCTCTGTGGTATGAGCACTCTTCTCTGCCCTGGAACTATGACCAGGATCCACGTCTACCACCTATAAATGTGGATAATAATACCTGGATAGACTAAATCCATTGGGACTATCAAAGCTCTAAAGACATTTAGGGCAGGGGAATCTGTAACTATAAACAAACCTGACCATAAATGATTCTCTCATTTAACGCTGCTGATTTGGTTGGATAGTTTTATTTTATTTTATTTTATTTATTAATTTTATAATTATACATTTTTGACAGTATATATGCATGAGTAATTTTTTTTATAACATTATCCCTTGTATTCATTTTTCCAGATTTTTCCCTCCCTCCCTCTACTCCCTCCCTTAGATGACAGGCAATCCCATACATTTTACATGTGTTACAGTATAACCTAGATACAATATATGTGTGTAGATCCAATTTTCTTGTTGCACATTAAGAATTAGATTCCGAAGGTGTAAGTAACCTGGGTAGATAGACAGTAGTGCTAACAGTTTACATTCACTTCCCAGTGTTCCTTCTCTGGGTGTAGTTGTTTCTGTCCATCATTGATCAGTTGGAAGTGAGTTGGATCTTCTTTATGTTGAAGATATGGTTGGATAATTTTAAATTCCATATTCCCATCTGTTAGAGGAACAGCATTAGAATCTCATCTCTGCCCCGATCTATGTGACTTTGGGGCTTTGAGGCTTTGATTTGCTTACCTGTGAAATGATGAGGTTGGTTCAGATGACTTCTGAGATCTATTTCAGTTCTAAAGCTGTTATTCTACGAAGCTGCAGAAGCCCCTGTATGCTCTTGTCAAATCCACTCTTCATGATGAAGATATTGCTAAAGCTAAAAATTGAGAGGACTCTTCTTGATGTACATAAGGACTTTACAGACAACAAAGGCAAAGATTTTTTTCACATGGCCAAGGTGATTAGTTAGGACTCTTGCTACCTCTTTCTCTCTCTTGTGCTGTTGTGAAGGTCTCCTGGTTGTAATTCCAGCTTCCAGTTCTGTCCCTCTCCAATCCATCTCTGCACAGCAAACAAATTAAAAGCTTAGATCTGACCACATCATCCCCCTGTTAAAAAACATTCAACAGCTCACTATTGCCTCTAGGATTGTTAGGAACACAATGCGTAATTTTGCTTTACTTCTGGTAGACCTTTTCTTCTCTTCTTGTGAGAGGATGATGGTGATTCAAGGAGACTGAGAGGCCGTTGCATTGTCTGACCTCTCTCCCCTTCCTTCTGCCTCCAATTTATTTTCCCAGTTCACAAGCAACACCTGTGTCAGCAAAGGCTGCCCAGCAACTCCTTCAGATGTTCACAGCTGTGGAGGCTTGTGGAGAATTGACCTGACCCTTATGGTGCACTATGGTCCTTAACATAGGATAAAATGGAAACTCCTTTTTTTTTTTATTAACACATTTTAATTTTCATCTACAAGTATATTTACATATATAAACAATAACAAAGAAATAAAATAAAATGGAATAAAAAAGTGATTGCAAATGATGGTATATATATATATACTCTTCTTTTATTTACTGATTTCATCTCCCTTGTATGTGTTGTCTTCCCTCATCAGAAAGTAAGATCCTTGAGGGCAGGAACTATCTTTCTTTTTCCTTGTTTTTATATCTCCAGTGCCTGCCATATAATGTGCATATGAATTTTTATATGGGAGTAACGAAGTCATCCTGTATGTTTAACATGAATTTGCCCTTTTCATTTACATGGTTATATTTATATGATTTTGGTTCTGCGTTTGTCACTCTGCATCACTCCATATATATTCCCATATAAAATAGAACCTCTTAAGAGCCACCAAAATTTGTCTTCTTTTTCTTAATTTTTTTTAGTTTTACCTTTTTTAGATTTTACATTCTAGATTTACAGAATATTGATAGAATCATAGATTTCGGACCTAAAGAATTTTAGAAGGCATTGAGACTAACCCCTTTATTGTAGATGAAAGGAAAATGTTTCCCAATGAGGTTAAGGGACTGGTTTGGAGTCACACAGAAAACATTTACCAGACATTTACTGGTGTTAATGTCTGAAGGAGGATGGGAGTCCAAAATCTTCCTGATTCTAAGTCCATTGCCCTCTCCACTGTACTTTAATAACTCTCAATCAAGTTATTAGCTGATCCTGAACTTGTCATCAGCTCTTCTCTGTGTGTTTATATAAGACCTTAACCCCATGCTTATCAGCTCAGCTCAGGTATCATTTGTCTTTGGAACCCTCCATGACCCAGTTGAACTGGGGATTCCCCAGTTTATTCATTCCATGTTTATTAAACACCTACTATATACCAGGCTCTGTATGGGGAATATGAAGACGAGAAAAAATTAGTCCCCAAATTCCTAATATTTTATTATGGAAACATGTACATCAGAGAAAAAATATATGTGTGTGTTTACACATAAACATATGCATATATGAATATTTATAAATAGAATAAACATTACTATATGTATGTATTTTATATATATATATATATATATATATATATATATATATATGGTACATACACCCATACATACACATACAAAAATAAATACATGTTGTTGTTTTTTGGGAGATAGAGTGCGGCTGTTTTGTTTCTAGAAGGTAAACATGAGCAACTAGAGAATGGGAAGTGTTTTATGGAACAAAAGTGCAAGCTGCCCATGCCTCTCAGTTTTCCTGTACTGTTCTTTTGGGTAAGGATATAAAATTCTTCTTCTAGAAGTTGGGATTTTAGTTAGGATTTGATGGAGACAAAGGAAAGAAGAAGGAGGTAAACAAAGAATTTCAGGCATGGGTGATAGCCAGACCCACAGTAAGGAGTTAGAAGATCTTGTTCTAGGAACAGCATGGAAGCCAATGTCACCAGATTGCAGATTATGGGAGGGAATGCTCCCCACAGAGTGACAAGGAACAAGTTTTTTTGGTATATGTTTTGATGTATTTTAGACTTAAATACAAACTAAGAAAAGAAAAAATAAACATCATTATGTACCCAGCAGGACAGGAGAGGATTTAAGATAAAACAATACATTTTCATTTCAAGACCTATATAATAAATACAATAAATTGCTTTCAAAGCTACCCAGCTTTTTGTTGCTTCCTTTTAGGTTTTTTTTGCTCTCTGCCAGGCATTTTTTACTTTATTTTTTCTTTTCTGTCCCCATAAAGAAGATGATACTTAAGTGTGGATACACACACACACACACACACACACACACACATATATATATGTTTATAGAAACATATGCACTCATACACATATGTGCTTATTTCCTCTTGTCATTTGTCTCTCTGAAGGTAGATTTTATCTTTCCTCATAAATCCATGCTTTTCTCAAACCAGCTACTTATTTCTTATATTATACCAATATTCCAACCCAATCACATTTTATCTGAGACATTGTGAAATTTCCTCCCAGTTTTCCACTTTCCTTCTATTTTTGGTTACATAACTTTAGTTTATACAAGAAAAATTTTAATTTAAAGTAATCAAAATGATCCATTTTACACTTTAGCAATGCTCTCATCTTATAATATAATGTAAGGTCTGACATTACTGAATCTACTTCCTTCAGATCTATTCCCCTGCCCCCAGTTTTTTGAAGCTCCTCATCTTTTGTTCTTCCAATTGAACTTAATTTTTTTTCCTAATTCAGGAAGGTATATTTTAATAATTTAATTGGGGTGACAGTGAACAAATTAATTAGGTAAAAGTGTCATTTAAAATTTATATTAACGTTACCTTCCATGAATAATAATTACTTCAATTATGTAGATCTGATTTTATTTATATAAAAGTGTTTTAAGTTTATGTTCATATAGTTCCTCTATCTTTTTTGGTATGCGTACATTCAGGTATTTTATACTATCTAATTATTTTAAAAGGTCTAAAACACTATTGAATAATATGGCTATCACATGCTGTCATTTTCCTATTTTTCTCTTTTAATGAAATCTATTTTCTTTAACTTTGTCTGAGATCATGATTACTACCACTGTTTTTATATAATAAATTTTTATATATAATGTATATAATAAATCCTTTATTACATTGTTTTATATAGTAAACCCTACTTTGGGTCTTTATTTTACTTTTGTGTGTCTCTCTCATTTTTCTAGCATCTCCTGAAAGAAACTTATTGTTGAATTCAAACTTTTAAATATACTCTTCAGGAACTAGGTTTATGAAATTAGAAAGTGGCAGAGGGAATATAGGTTATGAAGGGCTTTGAATGCCAAACAGAGAATTTTATATTTGATCCTGAAGGTAATAGGGAGCCATTGGAGGTACTTAATGGGATGAATGTGTGCTATGGTCAGATTGCCCTTAAAGAAGATTAATTTGACAGATGAGTCATAAGAGGGGACTGAAGTGCGCTTGAAATAGGGAGATGAAGCAGTGAACTACTATAATAGACCAAAAATGAGGTGAGGAGGGCCAGCATCAGGGCATTGACAGTGTCAGAAGAAAGAAGGGAGCATATATCAGAGAAGTTATGAAGGTAGAATATATTTTGGCAATAGATTGGATCTGGAGGAGGTAGATAAAGAGAAAAAACAAGGATGATATCTGAATTGCAAGCCTAGGTGAAGGGGAGGGAGGTAGTGTATTCTATAGCAGTGGGAAAGTTAGGAAGAGGAGAAAGTTTAAGGGAAAAGTTCCCTCTTCCTTTCAGATGATCTCCATTTTCCTGTATATCTTCTGGGATCCGTTTTGTCTTCCCTGTTGACTTGTAAAGTCCTTAACAAATTAGTGGTTGGACCTTGGGAACAGAGAATTAGCCTTGAGTATGGTCGGGAATTATTACTGAAGCTAGAAATCATACCAAACTATGCTCTCCCGTGTGGTCACAAGTGACATTACAATCTTAGGTACAGTTTCAGAAAATACTTAGATTGTTTTTTTGCATTAATGCTGCATGGACTTTTCTGAAACACCACAGATAGATCCACAGAGGAGGGGAGACTGGTAGAAATCTTCAGATCTAGGGCATACTTCTGAATAGCCACACTTTCCTTTCCTTGGGGACAGAATCAGAGTTATAAAAATAATAATAATAACATTTATTAAGCTCCTGTGTTCCAGGAAGCATGCAAGAAGATGAGGGTTTCCAAGTTGATTTAATCTTGTGGAGTGATGGGTTTATAAAAAAGATGAAATCTAGGAAAGTATTGGGGAAGAAAATTATGAGAATTCCCTGGGGGCTATCTTTAAAAGGAGAAGGATCAGGAAGAAGCTTCCATCTTCCACTTTTTCAACTTGAAAAAGGGAGCAGTTGCAGGGTACAGGCAGTGCTGAGGAAGTTAAAGGTCTGGGCTGGGGACTTCCGGCCAAGATGGCGGCGTGGAGGCAGACAGCTGCTTGAGCTCCTCGTTTTCTCTCAGAACTTACTTCATGACAAGCCTCTGACTTAATGCTTGACCCAGAAAGAAATCCACAAATTATCACCAAGAGAAGACATCCTTGAAAGTCGCCAGAAAAGGTCTGTGTTTGTTCGGGGGAGGGTCAATCAGACTGGGCACAGATTGAGGGCAGGCAGCCAGAGCAAGACAGGCAGCTCACACAGCTCAGACCGGAGGGGGAGGGGTGTGATCTCTGCCGTTTCTGTGAAAGGGCTTTTGCCCCAGTGTGGATGCTCCGTCTTGTCAGCAAGCCAGGAGCGGTGGAGAGGGTGTAAACACCGGAGGTGAAGATTAAAACCCCAGAAAGCCAGTGTCTCTCAGAGCCCAGCCACCCCCAACCCCCACCTGGACTGACTTGGTGCGTTCTCAGAGCCTCAGAGCGCAGACTCAGTACAGTCATTGCTGTTCTGTTAGTGGCTCTCTGCTGCCCTACCCCCAGTCTGTAGAGGAAGCCCATTAATACCATCCAGCCCTATCCCCCGCAAAACAGACCAATTGTTTCTCTTGTCAGTTTGTTTTCTTTGATTCCTACTCTGACAAAATGAACAAAAAACTCAAAAGGGCTCTAACCATTGACAGCTTCTGTGTGGAGAGGGAGCAGACTTCAAATGCTGAGGAGACTAGGAACAGAATGTCCCCAGATGTATCCCCTGGGAGGGATATAAGCTGCTCCTCAATACAAAAGAACCTCATAGAGGAAATCAAAAAGGCTCTCACAAGAGAGCTGGAAGAGAAATGGGAAAAGGAAAGGGAAGCTTGGCAAGAGAGCCTGGAGAAGTCATCCCATGCATTCAAAGACAGAGTGGATATAGAAATCAAATCATTGAGAAACAAGATTAGTGAGCTGGAAAAGGTAAACAACTCCAAGGAAAACAGGATTAGTGAGCTGGAAAAGGTAAACAACTCCAAGGAAAACAGGATTAGAGAGCTGGAAAAAGAAATCAGCTCTCTAAAAAATAAAATGGATAAAATGGAAAAAAATTCCATAGAAGATAAAAACTCAATTGGACAATTACAAAGAGATATAAAAAAAGTGAGTAAAGAAAATACATCATTGAAAATTAGACTGGAACAAGTAGAAATGAATGACTCAAGGAGAAACCAAGAGGGAGTCAAGCAAAACCAGAGAAATGAAACAATTGAAAAGACTGTCAAGTACCTTACCAGAAAGACAACAGACCTGGAAAACAGATCCAGGAGAGACAATTTGAGAATAATCGGACTCCCTGAAAAATGGGAGGAAAAAAAGAGCTTGGACACCATTTTCGAGGAAATTATCAAAGAGAACTGCCCAGACGTTTTGGAAACAGAGGGTAAAATAGACATTGAAAAAATTCATCGATCACCTACTGAAAGGGACCCTAAAATCAAAACGCCAAGAAATATAGTGGCCAAGTTCAAGAACCATCAGACAAAGGAAAAGATATTGGAAGCTGCTAGAAAAAAACAATTCAGATATAGAGGATCCACAATAAGGATAACACAGGATCTAGCAGCGTCCACATTAAAAGAACGCAGGGCCTGGAACATGATATTCCGAAAGGCTAAGGAACTTGGTATGCAGCCAAGAATAACTTACCCAGCAAGAATGAGCATCGTTTTCCAGGGAAGAAGATGGACATTTAACGAAATAAATGAATTCCATCTATTTTTGATGAAAAAACCAGACCTACATAAAGGTTTGATCTTCAAATACAGAACTCAAGAGACTTCTAAAAAAGGTAAAAAGAAATCTTGAGAACTATACTTCTGTCAAAAAAATATGTAAAGAACATATGTACAATTTGTCTTAGAAATTAGAGGTGGAAAGGAGATTATATCATAAAAAAGTATAAAGTGGTGGTACTACATCTCATGAAGAGGCAAAGGTAACCTATTATATCTGAGAGAAAGAAAGGAGGGAGATGAACATAGCGTGTATCAATAGACATATTCGATTTATGGTGAAACTTCTTCCACTTCATTGAAAAGTGAAAGGGAAGGAGTAAGCTAAGGGGAAGGGAATACAGTAATTTCGAGGAAAAGGGGTAAAATGAGGGGAGGATCTTTAAGGTGGGGGAGGGATCTTAAAAAGGGAGGGCTGTGAAAAGCAAGTGGTGTTTACCAGTTGAATACTGGATAGGAGGGTAAAAGGGAAGGAAAGGGGAAAAGCATAAGCAGGGGTTAATAGGATGGCAAGCAATATAGAATTAGTCCTTCTAACCATAAATGTGAATGGGGCAAACTGCCTCATAAAGAGGAAGCAGTTAGCAGACTGGATTAAAAGTCAGAATCCTACTATATGTTGTTTACAGGAAACACACCTGAAACAGGATGAGACATTCAAACTAAAAGTAAAAGGGTGGAGCAGAATCTATTATGCTTCAGGCAAAACCAAAAAAGCAGGAGTAGCCATCCTCATCTCAGATCAAGCAAAAACAAAAATTGATCTAATTAAAAGAGATAAGGAAGGGCATTATATCCTGCTAAAGGGAAGCATCAATAGTGAAGCAGTATCAATATTAAACATGTATGCACCAAGTGGTGCAGCATCTAAATTCTTAAAAGAGAAATTAAGAGAGCTGCAAGAGGAAATAGATAGCAAAACTATAATAGTGGGAGATCTCAACCTTGCACTATCAGAATTAGATAAATCAAACCACAAAATAAATAAGAAAGAAGTCAAAGAGGTAAATAGAATACTAGAAAAGTTTGATATGATAGATCTTTGGCGAAAGCTAAATGGAGACAGAAAGGAATATACTTTCTTCTCAGCAGTTCATGGAACCTATACAAAAATTGATCATATACTAGGGCATAAAAACCTCAAAATCAACTGCAGTAAGGCAGAAATAGTAAATGCATCCTTTTCAGACCATAATGCAATCAAAATAACATTTAATAAAAAGCCAGGGGAAAATAGACCAAAAAATAATTGGAAACTAAATAATCTTATACTAAAGAATGATTGGGTAAAACAGCAAATCATAGACATAATTAATAACTTCACCCAAGAAAATGACAATAATGAGACATCATACCAAAATGTGTGGGATACAGCCAAAGCAGTAATTAGGGGAAGTTTTATATCTCTACAGGCCTACTTGCATAAAATAGAGAAAGAGAGGGCCAATGAATTGGGTTTACAACTAAAATTGCTAGAAAAGGAACAAATTAAAAACCCCCAGACAAACACAAAACTTGAAATTCAAAAAATAAAAGGTGAGATTAATAAAATTGAAAGTAAAAAAACTATTGAATTAATTAATAAAACTAAGAGTTGGTTTTATGAAAAAACCAACAAAATAGACAAACCCTTAGTAAACCTGATTAAAAAAAGGAAAGAGAAAAAGCAAATTGATAGTCTTGAAAATGAAAAGGGTGAACTCACCACTAATGAAGAGGAAATTAGAACAATACTTAGGAGCTACTTTGCTCAACTTTATGCCGATAAATTCGATAACTTAAATGAAATGGAAGAATACCTTCAAAAATATAGCTTGCCCAGATTAACAGAGGAAGAAGTAAGTAGTCTAAATAGTCCCATCTCAGAAAAAGAAATAGACCAAGCTATTAACCAACTTCCTAAGAAAAAGTCCCCAGGACCAGATGGATTTACAGGTGAATTCTACTAAACATTTAAAGAACAACTAACTCCAATGCTATGTAAACTATTTGAAAAAATAGGGATTGAAAGAGTCCTACCAAATTCCTTCTATGACACAGACATGGTACTGATACCTAAACCAGGTAGATCGAAAACTGAGAAAGAAAACTATAGACCAATTTCCTTAATGAATATTGATGCTAAAATCTTAAATAAGATATTAGCAAATAGACTTCAGAAAATCATCCCCAGGATAATACACTATGACCAAGTGGGATTTATACCAGGAATGCAGGGCTGGTTTAATATTAGGAAAACTATTAGTATAATTGACCATATTAATAATCAAATTAATAAAAACCATATGATCATCTCAATAGATGCAGAAAAGGCATTTGATAAAATTCAACATCCATTCCTACTAAAAACGCTTGAGAGTATAGGAATAAATGGACTATTCCTTAAAATAATAAGGAGCATATATTTAAAACCTTCAGTAAACATCATATGTAATGGTGATAAACTAGAACCTTTCCCTGTAAGATCAGGAGTGAAACAAGGTTGCCCACTATCACCATTACTATTCAATATAGTACTAGAAACTCTAGCCTTGGCAATAAGAGCCGAGAAAGAGATCCAAGGAATTAGAGTAGGAAATGAAGAAATCAAATTGTCACTTTTCGCAGATGACATGATGGTATACTTAGAGAACCCCAAAGACTCTGCTAAAAAGCTATTAGAAATAATTCAGAATTTTAGCACAGTCGCAGGATACAAAATAAATCCACATAAATCCTCAGGATTTTTATACATTACCAACACAATCCAACAGCAAGAGATACAAAGAGAAATTCCATTCAAAATAACAGTCGATAGTATCAAATATTTGGGAATATATCTACCAAAGGAGAGTCAGGAATTATATGAGCAAAATTACAAAACACTTGCCACAAAAATAAAGTCAGATTTAAATAATTGGAAAGACATTCAGTGTTCTTGGATAGGCCGAGCGAATATAATAAAGATGACAATACTCCCCAAACTAATCTATTTATTTAGTGCTATACCAATCAGACTCCCAAGAAACTATTTTAATGACCTAGAAAAAATAACAACAAAATTCATATGGAAGAATAAAAGGTCGAGAATTGCAAGGGAACTAATGAAAAAAAAGTCAGAGGAAGGTGGTCTAAGTGTACCTGATTTAAAGCTATATTATAAAGCAACAATCACCAAAACCATTTGGTATTGGCTAAGAAATAGACTAGTTGATCAGTGGCATAGGTTAGGTTTACAGGGCAAGATAGTGAATAAAAATAGCAATCTAATCTTTGACAAACCCAAAGATCCCAAATTTTGGGATAAGAATTCATTATTTGACAAAAACTGCTGGGAAAACTGGAAATTAGTATGGCAGAAACTAGGCATGGACCCACATTTAACACCACATACTAAGATTAGATCAAAATGTGTCCAAGATTTAGGCATAAAGAACGAAATCATAAATAAATTGGAGGAACATGGGATGGTTTACCTCTCAGACTTGTGGAGGAGGAAGGAGTTTGTGTCCAAGGGAGAACTAGAGACCATTATTGATCACAAAATAGAACATTTTGATTACACCAAATTAAAAAGTTTCTGCACAAACAAAACTAATGCAAACAAGATTAGAAGGGAAGTAACAAATTGGGAAAACATTTTTACAGTTAAAGGTTCTGATAAAGACCTCATCTCCAAAATATACAGAGAATTGACTTTAATTTATAAGAAATCAAGCCATTCTCCAATTGATAAATGGTCAAAGGATATGAAAAGACAATTTTCAGATGATGAAATTAAAACTATTTCCACTCATATGAAAGAGTGTTCCAAATCACTATTGATCAGAGAGATGCAAATTAAGACAACTCTGAGGTATCATTACACACCTGTCAGATTGGCTAAGATGAAAGGAACAAATAACGATGAATGTTGGAGGGGCTGTGGGAAAACTGGGACACTGATGCATTGTTGGTGGAGTTGTGAAAGAATCCAACCATTCTGGAGAGCAATCTGGAATTATGCCCAAAAAGTTATCAAAATGTGCATACCCTTTGACCCAGCCATACTACTACTGGGCTTATACCCCAAGGAACTACTAGAGAAGGGAAAGGGTCCTGTATGTGCCAAAATGTTTGTGGCAGCCCTTTTCATAGTGGCTAGAAGCTGGAAGATGAATGGATGTCCATCAATTGGAGAATGGTTGGGTAAACTATGGTATATGAATGTTATGGAATATTATTGTTCTATAAGAAATGACCAACAGGAGAAAAACAGAGAGGCTTGGAGAGACTTACATCAACTGATGCTGAGTGAAACGAGCAGAACCAGAAGATCATTATACACTTCAACAATGATACTGTACGAGGATGTATGCTGATGGAAGTGGATTTCTTCAACATAGAGAAGAGCTAATCCAATTCCAATTGATTAATGATGGACAGAACCAGCTACATCCAGAAAAGGAACACTGGGAAATGAATGTAAACTGTTATTTTTACCTTCTGAATCCAATTCTTCCTGTGCAACAAAAAATTCGGTTCTACACACATATATTGTATCTAAATTATACTGTAATATATTTAACATATATAAGACTGCTTGCCATCTGGGGGAGGGAGTTGGGGGAGGAAGGGAAAAAATCTGAATAGAAGTAAGTGCAAGGGATAATGTTGTAAAAAATTACCCATGCATATGTACTGTCAAAAAATGTTATAATTATAAAATAAAATAAAAAATTAAAAAAAAAAGAATTTTGAAAAAAAAAAAAAAAAAAAAAAGGTCTGGGCTAAGCTATGAACAGTTCAGAGTGAGTCAGGACACCTTATATCTTCTAATCCCAGTTCTTTCACTAACTTACTGAATAATTACAGCAAAGTCTTTTCTCTGTATTATTGTTTAGTGTTTCAGTAATGACTGAATGATATCATTTTGTGTTTTTTCTCCAAAAATACTGGAATTATTTGCCATTTCCTTCTATAGCTTATTTTAAAAATGAGGAAACTGAAGTAAACATGGTTAAGTGATTTGCCCAAGATCACACAGTTATTAAGAGTCTGAAGCTGGGGCAGCTAGGTGGCACAGGTGGCGCAGTGGATAGAGCACCAGCCTTGAATTCAGGAGGATCGGAGTTCAAATCTGGTCTCAGACACTTAACACTTCCTGGCTGTGTGACCCTGGGCAAGTCACTTAACCCCAGCCTAAAAAAAAAAAAAAAAAAAAAAGAGTCTGAAGCTAAATTTGAACTCAGAAACATGGGTCTTATAGATTCCAGGCCTACCTTTTTATCTACAGTGTCACCTAGCTGCCCACATCTTCATTAGGACTCTCTTCCCTCATTTGTCAAATAATGAACTAGATGAAGTCCTGTTAAACTTGCCTAATGTTCCTGTGTTCCTAATGATCTATGTTCCAAAGTCACTTTCACCCCTGATATTGCCACCCTTATAGTCCTTCCAGTTCTCACATTTTATGTTCTAAGATTTTTCCATTTCCAGAATTTTATGTACAATATTCTAAAGCTCCCTCTAGCTCTGGCATTCTATTTTCTCTGTCCTAAGTTCCCTTCTAGCTCTAGCATTCTGTTTTATGTTCTGGGATCTGATATCTCTTCCTGCTTTGATATTCTATGTTCTAAAATCTCTTCCACCTCAACCTTTTTTTATTTTTTTATTTTTTATTTTTGCTTCCAGGTTGTTTCCATCTCTTATATTCCATGATCCTATGAGAAAGTCTTTATTCTAACTTTATTTTTGATACCTTTAAATATTGTCCCCTCCAAACATCTCACCTTATTTGCCCAGGTAAATGATTGCAGTGACTTTGTGCCTAATTTTATCATTGAATTGGGGGGAAGGTAGTATGGAACTAGGAGTTTTGGGTGAGGGATGACCAGGAAATTGGTATCTTGTGGCTGCAATAATTTTAAGTGTCTGTGGGGAATCTTTCAAAGACATAAGGAAGAGGCTCCCATTGATCCTGTAGGGTTAGCATAATGGAGAATAAAATATGACACTGAGTATCCTCCAGCTTTAGAAAGGTTAGAATGTAATCATAAGGAAAATGAAAATAAGTTGTGTTTCCAGAAATTGGAGACAGAAATAAATGCACTATCCATTTTTTAGAGGACTGAGCCTTGAAGGCGGAGAAACTATTTGTAGTTTTAGAAACAACATAGGTGAAAAGAACAATGCTAATGGGATATAAAGATATCCCATTCCGGATGAGCTGATCACTCCAGATCTCATCACCATCCTGCTAACCCAGCTCCTCTTGTCTCTCTCGGTCTACTTTGTAGACTTCTCTTTGTAGCTGAAGAGTACTCCCAAAGCTTTCTTTTATAGGGGTTGGAATATGGTTTTTCCATCCAAGTCCACTTTCCCTTGTAACTTTGCTTGGTTTTGACTCCATGGAACACGATATCCCTTGGTGTCCTCCTCTTTCTGTCCCTTTCTTGCTTCCTTTTTGTATCTTTTCTGTTATATTGTAATCTCCTTGAGGACAGAAACTTTCTTTTTAAAATTTGTATCATCAATGCCTAGCACAGTAACTGGCACATAGTAGGTGATGAATAAATCTTTATCAAATTGAATTTATTGAAAGAAAAGTTAAACAGCAATCTAATAATTAGAATAAAGGGTTAACGAGGGTACAGTCTACTGGGGACATATTATCATAGTATCATATAGTATCATATGGAGAGTTTAGAAGGAATTGTTCTTACAGAGTAAGTTGAACAATTGTTCCTTGTCCTCAGTCGTGTTTTGGGGAGTATTCCTTAAGTGGATAACTCAAATATAATTATATTTATATATCTACATACATATAATTATAGAAATAATCTGTAATAATCTTCTGACAGTCTCTCCCCAAATCTTAAAAGCAAGATAAGCGTTTCAATGGAGTCTTTAGGTTTTGGAGAACTGATATTCCCTAGTAGGCTATTTTGAAGGCCTCCATTTACCATCTCATTTGTAAGTCCATCTCTGTCCAAAGTAGGTCCCATACCAGCCGTCTCTTTCCTGGAGTACTTACGGTAGTGGAGGGGCCTGTGTTTTTGGAACTCTTTCTCCCTAATGTCCAGGCTAAGTCCTGTATTTGGCAGGACTGATCATAATAAGGGTGCTGGGGCTGTGAGCTCCTGGAAGCAATCATTATACATATGCTTTTTTTTATTTTTATTCCTCCAAGGCAATTGGGGTTAGTGACTTGCCCAGGGTCACACAGCTAGGTCTGAGACCAGATTTGAACTCAGGTCCTCCTGACTTCTGGCTGGTGCTGACATCTAGCTGCCCCTATCCATTTTTTGAAAACCAATTGCTTGCTTGTGATTTGACCTTAGATATTGCTGAACAGAAAACACATAGTCACAACTTTTCCCATTCTCCAGAGTTGTCCATTAGGAGCTGAATGATGCAAGATGGATTCTCTAATGAGATGGGAAAGGCACAGCAGACTTCCACTGTTAAATGGAAACGGTACATTCAAGACTGTACACGCCCAAGTCCCTCTGGTGTTATTTATGCTTAAGAACAGGTTTTGACTTAGCCAGAGTCTCAGACCGTCAGTATCCACCCCGATGTTTTGCCCTTTCCATTAGCCCGATAGGCCCCACTGCCTGCAAAGACTTGGCTCTTGAGGAATGTAATTTTTCCTGGTTTACTGACAGCTCCACCCATCATGAGAAAGGTTGTACATAACAACTGTCTTTCAGTGGCCATTAATCCAGTAACCGGGGACACCCTAATGGCAAGTCTCCCCAGAAGTCCAAGCAGTGACCTGTATGACTGGGATATGAGGAAATTTTGAGGGATGGTACAGATGGGATTTTTATTTATGCCGTTTCCTGGATACAGACATGGGTTTAGTTGGGTAGTCTGGGGCCTAGGGAGAACAGGATTGGACAATTAAAGGTTTTCTTTTTTGGAGTCAGGCCAATAGAGGAATTTTGCTGATGACTCCCCTTCATATAGCTATGGCACAATTGGGACCTATTAGAAGCAGTATATACTCCTGCTAAACTGAATAATAATGTTGATAACCTCATGAAAATGGCAAAGACTGGGGTCTGAAGCTATGACGTGGATGACAATGAGTACATATGATTTTATTTAACTAAGGACAATGAAATTACTTTTGTTGAAATTAATTCTTGTTCATGCTGACTAGAGCATCTACGTTTTTTTTTTGTTTTTTTTTTTTTTTGTTTTGTTTTGTTTTGTTTTTGTTTTTGTTTTTTTGCTGAGGCAATTGGGATTAAGTGACTTGCCCAGGGTCACACAACCAGGAAAGTGTTAAGTGTCTGAGATCAAATTTGAACTCTGGTCTTCCTGATTAAGGATAGGGCTCTATCCACTGCGCCACCTAGCTGCCCCAGAGCATCCACTTTTGAGGGATCAGTATTGTATGATCCTACATGGTGTTCATTCTTCTTCTGCCCAGTTGATTATAGTGAATCACTTCTTCCATCTTGTCCATCTCAGGGCAACTAATTTGCCCTCCTTGCAGCTGTGGGATTACAGTGCGGATAGAATTCACTAGTATGGCAGCTCCCATCGAAGTTCTTGCAGAGTACCCTCATTCTTTCTTAAGCCTGTACCACTGCCTCTGCTCCTGGGGTACTCATTTTAATGAGAAAAGAATTCAAGCTTGGGCCCCTCCCATCATGTTCTCTGGGTTTCCTATTTTCTGTATCCTTCACAAGCAACTGGCACGGATTTTTAAAACAGCTTTATCATCATATCCTGATTTTTGAGACTGGTTGTATTGCCCCCTTAGAGACGCTGCCTTTGATAAATTAGAGCTCTCCCAAGAAGAGGAAGGACTCTTTAGCTTAATGACGTGTTGGACCTGGTCTTCAGGAAGACTTTCCTGATAAAGAGACACTTTTTGATAAAGTCCCTGTTAGTCTGTTTTAGCCCTTAATTATTCCATCTGCCATGTGCAGTTTCTCAAGTCTTGAGGTTTCTGCCATTCCTCTTCCTCCCACCTAACTCTGGTCCCAAGAAGGCTCTTTATGACCCAGGGGAATGATTCAGGGCCTCTTTAATTTGTAGGATTTATTTCCTCCTGAGATTGTTCAGATACCTTATTCCTAAAAGGAGGAAGATGGGATTATTAGAAGGTACTTTGATTTTTAATGATACAGAAAAGGTGAAATCATCTTTGTAAAAATTACAGTGAATTTCAGAAGGATCAATGTTGAAAAATTATCCGTATATATATTTTGAAAATGAAAAGCATTAATAAAAAATAGAACTACAGTGAATAAGAATTCATCTGAAAGAAGTATGATCTTTTAGGTGATTTAGTACTTTAAATCCTTGGAGGAAGGTGAGAACAAGTTTTCATGCAACTCCACAGAAGAAAGGAGTGATTCTTCAGTAAATGCCTCTAAAAATGTTAAAAATTGGAACTATCTGACTAATCAGGTTTTTAGGAAGGGAGGGGTTTGAGCTGTTAAGACAGAGATCACTGAAAGGGCTCAGAATATGGATGTCTGCCTTTATGCAGACAAGTGATTGTCATATCCCACTGCACTTCAGAATTCCAAAGCTCAAGAGAATCACTGACTGCGGTAGCTAGAATTCTAGATATATACTGCAATGATGAATTCTCTAATGAGATGAGAAAGGCACAGCAGACTTCCACACGTAGAAGCTCAGTGTGATCTAGCCCTGAAATTGAATTACTGGACTGCTTTGAGGTCTTTTTGACCCAGAATAGTTTGATGAAAGATTTTGAAAAACTGAAAATGTTATATGATAAGCATAATAATAAGACCAACAATATTTCATTGTTTGATACGAGGAACTCTTTTTATAAATGCAGGGTTGACATCCTTATAATCTTATAAAAGAGACACTGAGAGTTAGGGCCCTTGTCCAGATAGGACAAAAACCCAAGTCTTCCTCACTCAAAGGCTGGGTATCTATCTATTACTAATATGTCTTCTGATGATGATTATGAAACTCATGATGATGGTGACATGCCATATAATTATTCCCTTTTCATCTGAATAGAAATGGTTATATAGAAATAGCTTGGAATAAGTTCCTACTCTGCTATTTTTAAAAATATTTATTTTTTTGCAGACGATCATGAAGGAAGACAAAATAACTGCTTTTTGTAATCTTCTGCCATTATACTGATGTGAGCTCATCTTCTGTAGGTTCACGGAAAGCATCTTTGGGACAATTCCAGTTGCAAACACAATTATGGGAAGAACAACCACAACAATGAATACTTATATAATATTTACCATGTACCAAGCACCATGTTAAGTACTTTTACAACTATTATTTCATTTGATCCTCACAATAACCCTGGGAGGTAGGTACTATTATTATCCTCATTTTACAAATGAGGAAACTGAGACAAATAGAGGCTAAGTGGGGGCAGCTAGGTGGCGCAGTGGATAGAGCACCAGCCTTGAATTCAGGAGGACCTGAGTTCAAATCTGGTCTCAGACACTTGACACTTCCTAGCTGTGTGTCCCTGGGCAAGTCACTTAACCCCAGCCTCAAAAAAAAAAAAAAAAAAAAAAAATAGAGGCTAAGTGAATTGTCCGGGATCACATAGCCAACAAGTTTCTGAGACTGAATTTGAATTCCAGATCCAGTGCTCCATCCATTATGGTGCTACCTCATGTCCCAATTATTGTATTCCTAACCTACTTTGTTTTCTTCCTATATTTCCACATTCTTTATTCTTTAAAACCTTTTTTATTTCAAATAGCTTGGAGATGGTGAATACTTGTTACGGCTACATTTAGTAAACAGTTCTGGTTTGAATCTCTGTAGGAATTTAAGAAAAGTTCTTTTATTCCTCTTCCAATTTATAGGATATGTCATATAACTTCTATTGCTTCTCTGCATATTTTTCAATGATCCATGAATCTGGACTCCTTAAAGTTGATCTTTCTTTAATTTCTGCTGGTGATAGTCTTGTCGTGAATTACCAGCACAAAGCTTTCTGTTTCTAATAAACAAGTTTCCATAACCAAGCAATTTATTGGATGCTTCTTTATTGACATATGGATAGTTGGGTTATTGTCATCATCACTGCCATTATGCACAAGAAGTCAAACGAGGAGGAAAAAAACAGAGGAGCACTTGCTGATTGCTTGACTGAAGGGCTAAAAGCATCATTCATTCATCTTCCAGAAGCAGTTCAGTTTTACAACTTTTCTCCCAAATGGAGTCAGTAAGTAGCTTTATTCCTTCTCTGGTTAAAGAAAGTTCAGACTTCAGAAAGCTAAAGGAGATAATGGGGTGTGTGTGTGTGTGTGTGTGTGTGTGTGTGTGTGTGTGTGTACAAAATATTATAAATATACAGGTTTGCCTGCTGATATGTCCCTAGATTTAATGACTGTCTTTTGAAGTTTAGGGTAGTTAGGTGGTATAGTGACAAAATAGAGTCAGGAAGAATAGGATTCGAGCTGTATGATCCTACAGTAAGTCACTTCTGTCTGGCTTTAGTTTTTTTTTAATCTGCAAAATGGGTATAATAATATTAGCATTTATCTCCCAGGGAAGTGGAGAGAATAAAAAGGAATCTTAGAATGCTGTAAAAAAAAGGCCATCATTTTAACAATGACAGAGATATTGGAATTGAGAAAGACTTGAGTTTAAATCTTTCCTTAATTACTAGGTATGTGTGTGACCTGGACTAAATGACAGCCTTTCTCAGCCTCACTTTCCTTATCTGTAAAATGAAGATAATAATAGCTCTCACTTCTTGGAGTTGTTTTCAGGACCAGATGAGCTACCATCTGCCAGGCCCTTTGCAAACCTTAAAACGCTACATAAAAAGTTATTATCATCATTGTTAGCTCACTCTACTCTTACCTGGGGTTGTTAATCCTTCCTCCCTATTTATTTTCCCAACCTTTGTCCTGCTTGAGGATACACTGCTTGGGATTCCCAGGTCTCCAACCTTAACTCAAACCTCTCGCTCTCTTTTTCCCTGCCCAAACTCCCACAGACACATTTTTACTTTCCTCAGTAAAATTGCTCTTAGCATTTGAAAGAGTATGGGCACCCGATTCTTTCTTAGCTGATGCCCTTACACATCCCTCTGCCTCTCTTTATTGTTTTTAATAAATTAAAATTTCTCCCAGTGTTCTTTCCCTCCCAGAGAACCATCCTATATATAATTTTTTTTAAGTTATAAAAAGTAAAAAATCAGGAAAAAACCAACCAATATATTGGAAAAGTCTGAAAATCCATGCAATGTGCTGCACTGGTGCACCTCCTATCTCTGCAAAGTGGTGGGGTCATGTAGTCTTTTTCTGTCTCTTTTTTGGAGACACACTAATTCGTTGTAATTTTACAACATCTGCTTCTGATTATTTCCTGGCTGGTCTTTCCATTTGCATTGTTGACATTATCATCTTGTATATTGTGTAATTGGCTCCTCATTTGGAAGTTTCTGATGGAACTTCACATAGATGTTTTACTGGTATCCCAATCTCATTATGTTCAAAATTCAAAATAAAAATACCCATCATGTTTTTTTGAGAGCACAGCCATTCTTCCATTTGTCTAAATTCAGATTTAAGAGTGATTTTCAACTCATCCTTGTGAAAAAGATCTTTGATGAAGTAAAGTGAGAATCTAAATCCCCTTCTTCCCTTTGTTCATTTTTTCCAATTCATCCCCAGTTCTCCTCTCTCCCTCCAGTTTTTTGTCTCTCCCTTCTACGGTGTCCTGAGGAAGCCTAGCTCTCTTGTTGATGAATTAGATCCCTTCCTCTCATACTCTTGATTTTTTCTGGCACTCACTGAGATCTGGCTTTCTCCCTAGGTCACTTTAGCCTTGGCTATCCTCTCAGGGTTGGCTGCTCCTCTCGAGTCCTTTGGTATACCGGCCAGGAAGAATTGGCTTATTCCTTGCTTCCCACTTTTAGATCTTCTCTCTGCCAATATTGCTCAAGAAGCATCTCTACGTTTGTGAAACTTACTCCCTGAATAAAGCCATGTTGTTGTCATCAATTCAATTCAGTGAATCATCAATCAACATTTAATAAGCACTTATCATGTATCAGGAACAGCGTTAAATGCTAGGGATGCGAAGAAAAGAAATAACACTAATCCTGCCACAGAGAGACTCACATCCTAATGGGAGGAGACAACATTAAAACAATTTTGTACATACAAAGCCTAGACAGGGTAGATAACAGATAATCTCAGAGGGAATGCACAAGCAGGATGTGGGATACGTAGACGGAACTGGGAAAGGCCTTTTGAAGAAGGTAGATTTTGAACTTTGTCTTGAAGGGGAATCCACAAGCTGGAGATGTGGAAGGAGAAAGTGAGGGAGAACAAGGAAAAGTTACAAAGTTGAAAGATAGAAATGTTTTGTAGACTCTAGAGGTCAGTGTTGCTAAACCAGAGTATGTAGAGGGGAATAAAGAATAAGGAGACTGAGAAAATAGGGAGAGTCCATGTTGGGAAGTTTTAAAAATCACACAGAAGATTTTAACTCTATAATCCTGGAAGTAACAGGATGTCAATTATTGAGTAGAAGTGTGATGCGGCTAGTCCTGTGTTTTAGGAAAATCACATTGGTATCTGAATGGAAGATGGATTAGATTCAATCCCATTCCATTTAATAAATATTAATACAGGGTCCACTACATGCCAGGTGCCATATTAACTGATGGGGATAAAGAGACAAAAAAGTAGTTCTTGCCTTTGAGGAATTTAATTCTGTTACTGGAAAATAAACTGTAATCAGAGACGAATTTCTCCTAGTCGTTCTCCCTCCTTTTCTGATGAGTTTAGTTCTTGTCTCCCCATTGTCAGTTCCATCCCAGTTCTAGTCCTTATTCTTATGGACTCCGTCTGCCATGTCGATGACCTTCAAAAACTCTGGACTTCAGGTTATTCAGTCTTGTTAGTATGTGATGATTAGTTATATATATTATATATTGTTAGTATATGATGATTCATTTGCTCCACTTTACCATGATCATGTTAGAACTCACCATCCGACAGGATGAGGTTTTCCCTTCTATTTCTAAAATACTGAACTGAATTTCCCTTCTCTGTTCATAATCTCCTTTTCTTCTACCTCCCCCATTGCCTCAACCCTCTTAAATGGGCTCCTCATCCTAACTCTCACCTCTGGTCCCAAATCTCTCATTCTTCTCTGGCGTTATTTCTTTCCCTTCTCAATTTTAACCCTATGTAGATAATAAGATAGAGAGAGAACAAGCGATCTCTTAACCCCTAGTTCTTCTGTTGTATATCCCCATTAATCCCCAAACTTTAGCTCGATTCTTCATTTGTCCATCAGTTTATTAATATTCTTGCTGAAATATAGTACCTAGAATTAAACACAGGACTCTAGATGTGACACAAACAAGGCAGAATACATCAAGGTTAACATCTCAAGTCCCCAACATTGTATCTCTTTTATTACAGAATAATATAACACTGTCGACTCATGCTGACCATGCAGTCTTTGAAAACATGTACAATTTTTTCCAAAGAAGTTTCTTCCCAGCCATGACAACCCTGACTTGAATTTATGGAATTGATTTTTTGCTTTTTCTTTCTTTTTTAAAAAATGGTATTTTATTTTTTCAAACACATGTAAAAGCAGAAATTGATTTTTCGAACCTAAGTACACAATGGCCTTTTTCCTTTATTGAATTTCATGCTAATAGATTTGACCCACTGTTCTGGCCTGAAAAGATCTTTTTGGAGGCTTATTTTGTCATCCATGGGATTAGAAAGCCCTCCCCCTGTCTCTGCCAATTTGAGAAGCATGACACCTATGATTTGCTTCCCAGAGATACAAGAATAATCTTTGTGCAGATATCTCCCAAATGGATCTCTCTCCTGAGCTGTAGTCCTCTATCTCTAGCTTCCTGCTGATCATCTCTGTCTGGATGTGACATCCAAACCCCACTTGTAAATATCCAAAATTTAACCAGTCTTTTTCTTCTGCCTAAAACTATTCCTCCTCTTAAGTCCTCCATAATCTTCTCTTATTCCCAGGGCTCGAAGTCCTTGATTTAGAACTTGCTGACAGTAATAATTGTGACAGGAATGACAGTCACATTTTTTAAGTGTACAGAACACATATAAAATGATAGGTCCAACTAATACATTAGTGGTAGAGTTGTGAATTGATTATATCATTCTGGAGAGCAATTTGAAACTAAGCCCAAAGGGCTATCAAACTGTGCATACCCTTTGACCCAGCAGTGTTTCTACTGGGCTTATATCCCAAAGTTATCTTAAAGAAGGGAAAGGGACCCACATGTGCAAAAATATTTGTGGCAGCCCTCTTTGTAGTGGCCAGAAATTGGAAACTGAGTGGATGCTCATTAGTTGGAGAATGGCTAAATAAGTTATGGTATATGAATGCTATAGAATATTATTATTCTATAAAAAACAATCAACAGGATGATTTTAGAGAAGCCTGGAGAAACTTACAAGAACTGATGCTGAGGGAAGTGAGCAGAAGCAGAAGATCATTGTACATGGCAATAACAAGATTATATGATCAATTCTGATGGATGTGGCTCTTTTCAACAAAGAGATGATTCAGACCAGTTCTAATGATCTTGTGACAAGGAGAGCCATCTAAACCCAGAGAGAGAACTGTGGGAACTGAGTATGGATCATAATATAGCATATTCACTCTTGTTCTTGTTGTTTGCTTGCATTTTTTTTCTTTCTCCCTTTTTTCCTGTTTGATCTGATTTTTCTTGTGCAGCAAAATAATTGTATAAATATTGTGCATATATTGGATGACATATTTTAACATGTTTAACATCTATTGGATTACTTGCCATCTAGGGGAGGAGGTGAAAGAAAGGGAAGGAAAATTTGGAACACAAAATTCTTCAAGGGCCAATGTTAAAAAATTATTCAGGCATATGTTTTGAAAATAAACAGCTTTAATAAAAAATTAAAAAGAGGAAGAAAAGATGCTAGGTCTAGAATTGAAGGGGACCTCAAAGGCCAATTGGTCCATCCCTGCCTCATCCTAATGTACAGATGAGGAAATTGAGGCCCAGGGAGTTTAAGTGAATTGTTCAAAGTCACCCAAGTACTAAACACCAAAAATGGCATTTCAAGGCAGGGCTCAGATTCCAGATTTAATGTGATATTTTGTTGTATCAAACTGCCCATCTTTAAGCAGAAAATATTAAAGTTGGAAAAAAGAACCGTAGAACATGCAATACCGTTGCAAAGGGACCTTTGATGTAAAATATTATAATGGATCACAGGAACATAGCTATGGCTGGGAGGGAATAGAGATCAGGGGATTTGATGACAGAACAGGCTTTGAACCTGTTCTTTCCACTGAACCGCATACACAATCTGATTTTTGTTCTTAAAATAACCCCATGATGGAGGTGCTTGAGTTATAATTATGCCCATTCTATAGAAGAGGAGACTAAGACTCCGAGAGTTTAAGTGACGTGGGTCACAAAACTAGTAACTCATAGGATCCTAGATTTAGGACTGACGGGTCCCTTGGGGGTATCAAATCCAACACTCATTTTTACCAGGTAGGAAACTGAAGCTGAGAGTTTAAGTGAGTTTGATAGCATTTGAGATAGTATTCAAGTCCAAGTCTTCCAGATTCTGCCACCTAGTACCTGGGCCTCTGGAAAAGCCATTTAATTTCTGTTTCTTCATCAGTAAAATGGTAGGATTAGATCTCTAAGGGCTTCTAAGGTCCCTTTCAGAGCTAAATATTTAAAACTATAATTTTAAACAGATTGTCCTTATTCCCTAGGTCCTTACTACTGCAGTCCTTCCCTTTCTACTTCCCTCCTCCATACTTCTTAGCTGCTGTTCTGGGGGGGAGGGGAAGAGGACAGTGATCAATCATTATAATTAATATAATAAAATGACAATTTTAGATTTACCAAGTGCCTTTTGCACGATGGCCACCAGATGGCAGAGGAGGGCCAGGTCTGGGTCTACAGAGCAGGCCAGGATCATTAATTCTCTGAGAGAGTGCCCCTGCACCAGGACTTCAGGTGACTTTCTGCTGTTGTTTGGTCATTGTTCCATACTGATTGACTCAGATTGAATGTAAATACCAGTCATTTTGCTTTGTTCAGAAACCCTGAGATTCATTCATTCATTTATTTAGATTTTTTTTTGGAATAGTTGAAAAAGGAGAATTCTTTGCCTCAGTTGCTCACTGAATGGGTGTTGCCTTGCTCACTGAATGGGTGTTGCCTCAATCAGACAGAGACCTGTTAAAGACCTTGGCTTAAAACGGTCAAGGTCTCCCATTTCATCAGGCCCATTTCCAGTCATCTTGATCTCTCTCTTGCCACTGGCCCCAGATGGCTCAGGAGGGAAAAGCGAGGCTGGTGAATTTGCCCAGCCCTCCCTCACTTAAATCCCATTCACTTGCATGATATGGCAACACCCTCCTGATGTCATGGTCCTCTTGGAGAACAAAGGACAAACAACAACCTGTCCCTTTACAAGAGGACTACATGAGACAGCAGAAGGTTGCTTATGGGAGATTTAACAATGTGCCATAACGGAGTGAATCCAGGATTTTGATTCAAAGGAATGGGGTCCAGATCCCTCTTTAGATGCTTTTTAGCTGTCATTTATCATTTGATACCCCTTGAACCTTAGTTTCCTCAAAAAATGAAGGGGCTGATTATCTGGGCTTTGAGATCCTTTCAGATCTTCATCAAAGATCCTATGGTCTCCTTTGCCCATTAGGAGATGATAGGACAGGGAAGTTATGAGTTCTGGTCATCAATTTGACTCTGTGCCAAATTAGGCAAACTATTCCCTTGTAACCCTTTTGAGTTACAATTCCCTATCTTTTTTTTTCCTGGGGCAATTGAGGTTCAGTGACTTGCCCAGGGTCACACAGCTAGGAAGTGTTAAGTGTCTGAAACCAGATTTGAACTCGGGTCCTCCTGAATTCAGGGCCGGTGCTCTATCCACTGCGCCACCTAGGTGCCTCTATAATTCTCTATTATTAATAAAAATAAGTGCTGTCCATCCCCCCTATCACTGAGGGTGACATATGAGTACAACTAGGATGGATCTTGAATTTTTGGAGTAAAAAAGATGGAGGAAACATGGATCATTTTAGAAATTGGGGAGTCTTTCTGGGTTCTCCCACCTTTCTTTTGCATTCTTATTTGGCAAGGATGCCCCCTCTTGATCTTCAAGGAATAATTTGACTTGATGAACAATAAGATCTGGTTGGGGAGTAGAAGAGGAGGATCCATATGGACCAGGGGTAAGTAAGTGAGACTAGAGACTAATACAATTATAGACTCATTGACTGTTAGAACTGGAAAGGACTTAGAACATAGAAGAGAAAGTGGCAAATGACCCTAGAACATGAAATCTCTCAGCTGGAAAGGACCTTAAAGATATTCTTTCCTGTTCTAGTAATTAGATAGAATGAAATCTCTTCGAAAGCAGAGATTGTTATCTTTTTTTTATCTTTGGACAAGTGAGTGAGATGTCTAGCACACAGTATTGTTTTTCTTCAGTTGTGTACTACACTTTGTGACCCAATGGGCCACACTGTCCAAGAGGGTTTTTTTTTTTCTTTTTTGGCAAAGATGCTAGAGTGTTTTGCCATTTCCTTCTCCAGTATATTAAGGTAAACAGAGATTAAGTGACTTGCCCAGGATCACACAGCTAATAAGTGTCTGAGGCTGAATTTGAACTCAAGTCTTCTTGACTTTATGCACTGAGCCATCTAGCTGCCCAAGAACACAGTCGATGCTTAATAAATATACTTATGGATTGATTTCTGTATGTGTCAAGATTCCATCCTACTTCTGATATCAATATTTAATATTTATCTACCCGTCCCTCAACAAATATTTATTCAGTGTCTCCTATAGAATCATGGAGGAGCGAGATGATTCATTAAAGTACGAGGCTTGAGTCCAAATCTGGCCTCAGACACTTAGTAGCTGGGCAAATCTCAGTTTGCCTTGATCCACTAGAGATGGAAATATCAAATCACTCTAGTAGTATCTTTGCCAAGAAAACCCATGGACAGTTTTGGCGGGATATGACCCACAAGGTGACCGAGAGTTGGACAGAATTGAACGATTGGACAACACATGTGATTGTAGGAGTTAATAATGTACCTTTTATTTTAATTGTACCTGAAATTTCACTGGCTTATGGAGCTCTCTCTCTTAATATATATAAGCAACTGCTCTGTAAATTATAGTTTTAAAAGTGTCACTAGAGAACCCTGAAAGTTTGGGTTTCTTGCTCACAGTCACATAACCTACTAGCCCAAATTCACATCATCAACTCATGTTAATCATTATATTCATGCTTATGTTAATACTGTTGAGTATCAGAACCTTACTCCTACCTAAATCTATTACAATTACCTTGAGGAATAGGGTGTAGGAGAGCCTAGGAACTATTAAGAGCAGACCATATCTGCTGAGATGTTTCTCTCTCCATGATTATCTCATCCCACATTTATCCTTGTGCATTCATTTGGCTACTCTAATTGGTGTACTGTTTCTGCTTTCTTTTTACTACTCACTTTGATCAGAACACATTGTCTATTCCTGATTGTCTTCTGGGTGCCAAGTGTTTGATGGGAGGATGCTATGTTCCCCATTCAGAGAGCCAAGAGAAAGAGGATTGTCCTCTGAAGCCCTAAACGGAGATCGTTTTACTCTTCAATTACAAGTGTTTGAGGTGGGGCAGATAGATTCTAGTGCAATACAAATTTCTTGACGTTAGGAGAGGGAAGGGGCTATCTCTAGCTTCAGTTAAGAGAAATCTTGCCCTAATATTCTGTTTGCTCCTGGCTGGCAGCTACCTCCCTCGTGCTACTCTGCATAAATGGAGAAATCTCATTTTCCCTTTGGAAATATGGGATGGGATTTTCAGATCCTACTTTTTAGATCTCTCCATATATTGGCCCGCCATTTTGTGCTAGATGAATTCACACATACAAACATATCAACAAGCTAACAGACATTAATTAAGCACTTACTGTGTGCCAGGCATATAGTAGAAGAAAACATAGCCCCTTCCCTGAAGGAGCTTATATTCTAATGGGGCAATGCCCAAAGGTCAGAAGTCGTGCCAGGAGAGGGACCTGATGGGACCAAAGCCTTCCTCCCGAGAGCTAAGTGGGAGGCTACCATTGCTTCCCTACTCCACCAGGTGTCGCTAGAGGACTTCATGCAAAGAACTGGGCTACCCATAGGAGACAATGATTTAGATTATTGGGTTTATAGGATATCAGACTATGGCTTGTTGAATGATTCTCGAGATCCCTTGTAGCCAGAACTTCCCCGTGTTCTAGATGTTCTGGGTGCCCACAGACACGCTATGGAGAAGCTTCATGTGAGGGGGCAGCATTTGGACAAAGAAGGATGGGTAGAATTTCAGAGGATGACAATGAGAGAGTATGCTCCAGGGGAGGGAGCCGGGACAAACAGAGATCAGGTATATCTGGGGCATCGAGAACCAATGAGCTGAGGAAGTAGCACAGGACAGGGAGGACCTAAGACGATGTAATTGAGGCTAGATTGTGAAGAGACTTTACACCGAACCAATGAATTCTGGCATGAAGAGCTTGGAGCAGAACAGTGTCACCATCGGAGCCGGGCAGTATGGCGATTTCTCGGGCAGTGTACGGAAGATGGCTTGGAGTTGGCACAGGAAGACTAGTTAGTTTATTTATTTATTTTTAATCAACATAGCCCTGAGATCTGGGGCGGGGGGTAGTAGGAAGTGTTGTCCCTTGAATCATCAGAGATCTGACTTCGAAAATAGATTTGGCCATTTATTAGTAGTATGACCTGAGGAATCCTCTTGACTTCTCTGCCCCTCAGTTTTCCAATCTGCGAAATGGAAATAAAAGCCCTTGCCCCCCAGGGTTATGAGGATCCAGTGCAAACCTTCATGCACTATTGCTGTAGGCCAATCAAAAGTGCTTAACACCATATCTGACATAATAGACACGTAAATGTTTATTGGGTTGATCTGAAAAGGTAACAAGGGATCTTAGAGTTAAAGTAAGATTCTCTACTCGAACCCTTCATTTTACAGGTGAGGAAACTGACAACCAGAGAGAGGCAACTTGCTGAAGTTTACCTAGATAGCATCAAATTTGAACCCATTGAGGTCCTCTGAGCCCAGAGCCAGTAGCCTCTCCGTTGTACTGCTTTGCCTTAGCTTGAAGTAGCTAATGGCGGCTCCAGTTGTAGAGAGGAGTGGACACAAGTGAGACTCCGATCCCAGAGCCAATCAAAAGACATGGGTTCAAGCCTCCGCTCTGCTACTTAATATTTATGGACTTTTTCTCTTTCCTTATCTGGAAAATGAAAGGGTTGAACTAGACAATCTTGACGGTTCCTTCCAGATGTAAAACCTGTTATCTAATGATCCTGTAAACAAGATTCGGTTACTGAATTTAAGAAGGGGAGGGATATAGTAAGGGAGGAAAGGGAATGGAGAGGAGGGGATGGGTAGAAGAAAGCAATACTAGAGAATAACGTGTGGAATCTGGAGACCGTGTAAGTGTGAGGGTGAGTGGAGGAGGGGTGTCGTGACTGGCTGGTTGTGGGGAGAAGGAAAGAAAACATGCTACTAGTTCTCAAGCTTGAGGGCTGGAAGGATGGTTGTTCATTGGAAAAATAGAAAAGCTGGAAGGAGGGGCAGAGTGAGGGAAGAAGATGAGAGGGGTTGCGTCTAGGACATTTATTTAATTTTTTAGTACTTTTATATGTATATTAACTTTTTAAATACACATTTCTTTATGAATCCTGTTGGGAGAGAAAAATCAAAACAGGGGAAAACCATGACAGAAGAAAAAACAAACAGAAAAAAATGAACATAGCATGTGTTGATTTATATTCAGTCTCCATAGCTCTCTTTCTGGATGCAGATGGCATTTTCTACTCAAAGTTTATTGGGATTGCCTTGGATAGGATGTTTTAAATTTGAGGTTTTAGGGAGACATACAGGCTGAGATTTCCAGGAAGAAGTGGGAGATGCTAGACTCAAGAAGAGGAAGAAGTTCGTGCTGGAACTGGTGAAATAACCCAGGGGGAGAATTCAGAGAGAGAACAGATCTGGTCCCAGGGCAAAGCCTTATAGGGTAACCAAGCTAGAGGTAGGAGGAAAAGGATGAAGCAATGAAAAAAGACAGAGAAAGGACAGTTAGAAAGGAAGAAGAAATGAGAGAACATTCTTCTGAAAATTGTCAATGGGGGAGTTGGAAATGTGGGGCTGCATCTCAACAGAGTGATGGAGGTGAAGGTGTGTAAGGTCAAGGGTGAAGATGTGAAAGGTCAAGGGTGAAAAATGTTCATCCGAGAGTCACATCTCATATCTTCCTAGCAAGGACCCTGGATTCCTAACTTTATTTTGTCTCTATTAAGTGTTTATTGAGTTGAATTAGCATGGATTTCCATTCATAGGGAAGTAGAGGCTGGATATAGCTTGGTCTGGGTTCAGGTGTTTTCCTAGGAAATAGGAATAGCCTCCCCCACTGTGTCCCAGCAGTTCCCACTCATGCAACCAGACTCAGCTCATGTCCCACCCAGGAGTAACCTTCCGTGGCCCCCTCAGGCGTGGTGCTCTCCCTTCTCCCCCAACACCCAACTCCTTCATACTGACCTACATACAAAGACAGCGCTGGCCCTGCAGTCAGGAAAAGCTGAGCTCAGTTCTAGCTTCAAACACTTACTAGCTTGTGATACTTGGCTAATTATTTAATCTGTCTTCCTCAGTTACTTCAGCTATAAAATATGCATAATAACAGCCCCTATCTCACAGGACATTATGAGGAATAAATGATATAATGTAAAGCATTTACCACAATGTCTGGCACATAGCAAGTGACTGACAAATGCTTCCTTGCCTTCTCCCCCTCCCTTCCTTCCTTCCTTCCTCCTTTCCTTCCTTCCTTCCTCCCTCCTTTCCTTCCTTCCTCCCTCCCTCCCTCCCTTCCTTCCTTCCAATTCTTTCCTTCCCTCCTTCCTTCCTTCCTTCCTTCCTTCCTTCCTTCCTTCCTTCCTTCCTTCCTTCCTTTCTTCCTCCCTCCCTCCCTCCTTTCCTTCCTTCCTTTCTTTCTTCCTTCTTTCTTTCCTTCCTTCCTTCCTTCCTTTCTTCCTCCCTCCCTCCTTTCCTTTTTTCCTCCCTCCCTCCCTCCTTTTCTCCCTCCCTCCCTCCCTCCCTCCCTTCTTTCTCCCTCCCTCTCTCCCTCTGTTCCTTCCTTCCTTCTTTCCTTCCTTCCTTCCTTCCTTCCTTCCTTCCTTCCTTCCTTCCTTCCTTCCTTCCTTCCTTCCTTCCTTCCTTCCTTCCTTCCCTCCCTCCCTCCCTTCCCTTCCTCCCTTCCTTCCTTCCTTCCTTCCTTCCTTCCTTCCTTCCTTCCTTCCTTCCTTCCTTCCTTCCCTCCCTCCCTCCCTCCCTCCCTCCCTCCCTCCCTTCCTTCCTTCCTTCCTTCCTCCCTTCCTTCCTTCCTTCCTTCCTTCCTTCCTTCCTTCCTTCCTTCCTTCCTTCCTTCCTTCCTTCCTTCCTTCCTTCCTTCCTTCCTTCCTTCCTTCCTTTCCTATTATTTCAGCCTGTTGGTCTTGTGAGCACCTCTCAGTCCCACCTGAAATAGAGCATGATCTTCCCAAAATCCAGAATTTTGCTTTCTAAGCATTAGCTTTGGGTCTATACACACTTGTTGAATGTAAACACATGGAAGGGCTGAGGCAGAGGCAGAGGCTGTAGTTGAATGACTGGGGTTAGCAAATAGCTCAGGGCTGTGTGTGGTTATCTCAGCAGGAGAGCTGTACAATGGCTGGTCAGCAGCTCCATCTCTAGTGTGAGGGCAAATGGATTGGAGCAGCAATCATCTGTCTCCCTACAAGGGCCTAGAGGCCCTAGAGCTCTGCCTTCCCTCTCTGGGGATTGGAGCTAGGGCAGAAGGCTTGGGAAGGGAAGAAGAAAAGGATAAAAGGGGGAATGAAGGAAAGGAATAGGAGAGGGGGAAAAAAGGAGAAAAGGGGGGAAAGGAAGGAAAAAAGAAAGAAGAGAAGGAGAAATGAAAGGAAAGTGGGAGGAGAGGAGGGCGGGAGGAAGGAAAAGGAAAAAGGAGATAGGAAAGGAGGAAAGGATGGAGAGGAAGGAAGGAGGAAAATCAAGAAGAAATAAAAAAGAAAAGGCATCAGGGTAAACTAGGGAGGGATGAGCGGGGATAGTTTCTTGGATCCTTCAAGGCCACCTTTGAAACTGATGACTTACATTTGCTTTCTGATTCCTGGGCCAACTGAGGAGCTTCTCTGTTCTACCCCAGCAGATAATCCTGGGCTTTGCTGATCATCCTCTAGAGAATCTGTTTCGGTCTCTTTTCTCACTTTGCTGCTATTGCTCCTGGGGGCATCCATATAACCACAGATGGACTTTCCAGCTTCTCTGGCACCTCGCAACCTCCTAGTTAGCTAGTGGTAGCAGGTACACTTATATGTGACTACATAGGTCTATACACACACATATATGTTTATATGCATATACATGTATGCATTTGTATGTACATGTTATGTCCCCTCCATAAGTTCCCTGAATTTAGAGGGAAGACAACTCTGTAGACTTTCCCACCATTATAGATCACGCTCCCATCACTACCCCAAGCCTCAGTTGATAAAGGAATCCATTTCAGTTCTAACATAATATAATTATAAGAGTCTACAAGAGGCAGCTAGGTGGCACAGTGGATAGAGCACCAGCCCTGAAGTCAGGAAGACCTGAGTTCAAATCTCAGACATTTAACACTTCCTGGCTGTGTGACCCTGAGCAAGTCACTTAACCCCAATTGTCTCAGCAAAAAAAGAATCTACAAAAAGAACTTTTCCTTTAAAGGGATGAGAGCCTAAAATCTAAATGTCTGTGGTACATTTTCATATATCAATCACTGGGCAGGAGAGAACTGGGACTTCCCAAACCTCCAGAATCACATCAGTAGGTGAGATCTACTACTACTACCTGGACCTAAGGTCACTCTGTCAAGAGAATGAGTTAAGAATGATGCCAAATCAGTTTGGCCTTGGAAAAACCTTTTTATGTTCATTGTAGCCCAGCCCTGTCTAGTCTTTTATGCCTGTTTCCTTAATACAAGCCCGTAACTATGGTCTTTTCCATATTTCACCTCAGTAGGGCCAAGAGTAAGAGCTGGAGAGGAAGGATGGGTTGGCCTAAGGTGGCCATCTAGACATCCTTACCAGTCTATCCATATGCCTGGTATCACAATATTGCCAGTGCCCCCAACTAATTGATTAACTGCGATTAGTTTGCTGTTTTTTACAAGACTGTCCATGCTGAAATCCAAGGGGAGCCAGGATTCTTATATTCAACCCTCTGATCCCAAGATGACCAAAGGAATTGCACTGAAACGCCCCCCTCCCAGGACAGTGAGGACAAATAAATCACTTTGCCTTTTTTGATCTCAGTTTCCTCACCTGTAAATTAAGGAGATGGGATAAATGGCTTCAGAGTCTTTTCCAACTCCCAATTTATATTCTGTGGTCTATGACACATGAGTGTATGCACACGTGTATAATGCAATGTAAATGGATATGCAAACATTTACACAATATACATACATGTATACACGTGTGTATAAGTTGGAAGTTGGTCAAGGTCTGATTCCTCAGTAAAATGATCAGGTGACTAGATTGGGAGCTAGGCCCTTTCTGATTTGGACGTATCAGTTGATCCCTGTCTGTGCCTGGGCAATAACTGACATCCACTAACTCTTAGAACTGAGGAAGCCAGTCCTATCCTTATAAATCCTTGGTTTGGTAAACAAGACAGACTGGGATTCCAAATGGATCTTTCTACTTCTCTTCAACAAAAACTCACAAAATCACCTAATCTCAGAGTTGGCAGGAATTCAGAGGCCATTTCATGCACTCATAGCCAAGAAGAATTTTCTCTATCCTGTGCTTGACATCATAGTTATCCATCCTTTGCTCAAATGGCCTTAATGAGGGTCTAACTACTACAGCCAGAAATAGGCCATGCCGCTCTGGGATAGCTGCAATTGTTAGAAGAATTTTCTTTGCACTGAGCCCATTGCAGTTCCACAGGATCATGGATCTAGACCCAGAAGAAATCCTCAGACCTAGCTAGTTCAAGCCCTTCATTTGACAGATGAAGAAACAGAGGCCCAGGGAAGTAAAATTACTTGTCTAAAGTCACACAAATCTTACTTCGAAGTCTGATTTCCATCACATTGCCTCCCACCCATTGCTATCCTTCTTCTAAGAGACAGAACAACTTGAAAACTATCTCATCCCTGCTGCTTTAATGACATCAATTTTCTCTGTCCCCCCCAAATTTCTTGGTTATTTCTGTCTTCATAATTTTCTTGATACCCTCTTTTATTGTCTGAATGTCCACTCTTGTTGCATATGTAGCCTTCAGGAAGACAAGCTCAAGCTCCAACTCCTTCTATGAATCCTTTCCAGACTATTATGAAAAACTAAGTAGCACTATGGATAGAATGTCAGACTTGGAATCAAGAGGACAAGAGCTTTAATCCTTACCAGCTCTGTGACTTTGAACAAGTCACCTGACCTTTCTTAGCCTCAGTTTCCTCATCTGTAAAATGTAGCTAAAACTAACATTTACACCCTTGTTGTAAGAATCAAATGAATTAACATATGTAACATACATCATTCTAATCATCATCATCATCATCATCATCATCATCATCATCATCATCATTCCGGATTTCAATGACAACCTGCTCACCCCAGATGCTTTATATACCCCTACAAATTTCTTGGTATTACTACATTTTAATGTGGCTGATACAACTTCTTTAGAGATGTCCTTTTCTTATGTCTTGTGATTGTGTGAAGGTGACCCTGGATCCAAGGTAATGCCAGGGCAACATGATCTCTGGAAATTCTTATTAATCCACAAAGGTCTCAGCTAAGGGTTTAATTATGGGTTGTGTGTCTGCTAACCAAGATCCACCTGTAAAAAAGGATCCTCAGGGATTTGAGATCTAGAAACTTAGAGATATTCCAGTCCAACTGTTCCTTTGACAAATGAGTTACCCAATGCCCAGAGATATGAAAAATTGGCCATTTCTTTTCTTTCCCTTGGATTCACAAAAGTTTGTAAAATAGTGGTTCTAGGATTTGAAGGAACCAGGAACCAAAACCCAGGAAGAAAAAATAGCTTCTCCAAAGTACTAGAGGTGATAAGATTCAGAAGTAGGATTTGAAACCAGGATCTCTGACCTCCGAGCCATCATGCTTTCTTCTGTATTACATTGCCTCCCATGAATAAGAAACTTAATGGAGACCCTCATCAACTAAGTTATGGAGGCAATGCAACCTGCCTTAATGGAAAGAATACCCATATTAATGAAATTATGAATATGAAATATTGAAGGAGTGATCTAACTAGTTCATAAGATCCATCAGGGATCACATTATATCCTTTCTTATATCTCCCCAAAGCATAGTCTAACATAAAACTGAACAGATAGTAGGTGCTTCTACAGCTTTAATGGCATCAATAGGTTTATGCCCTGTCCAAAGTTCTGAAAGGTATGAGGGTTCTTGGAGAGTAGTGAGGAGAATGACAAAGATGAGAGTGGGAGATGGTTACTGTAGGGTAGAAGGGTATGGGCCGTCTACTTCAGAACCTTATACATCATGTAGTATTCTGTCCTCTTTTGAACATTTTGTCAATTATGAATATTTACTGTCTCTTTTCCCATACTCCAAACTCTGAGAAGAGTTAGCTTTCTTTTGTTATTCATTCTAGTCTTCCCCTTCCTTCTCCAATTTTCTTTTCTTCCTTCCTCTTCATCTTCTACTATTACTTTTTCTCCTCCCTTCCAATGTTTTCCTTCCTCTTTCATTCATCTTCTTCCTTGTCTCTGACTCTATATATCTATTTTGGTCATTATTTGTTTTATGATTGTCTCTAAATTATACACAAATACACGATCTCTGTTTTTCTGTCTATCTGACTGTGTGTGTGTGTGTGTGTGTGTGTGTGTGTGTGTGTATTTGAGAGAGAGAAAGAGAGAGGGGGGAAAAGGAAGGGAGAGGGAGAGGGAGGGAGGGAAAGGGGAGACAGAGACAGAAAAAAGAAAGACAAAGAGAGACAGAAAGAGACAGAGAGAGAGAGAGACAGAGAGAGAGAGACAGAGAGAGAGAGAGACAGAGAGAGACAGAGAGACAAAAAGACAGAGAGAGAGAGAGAGAGAGAGAGACAGAGAGAGAGAGAGAGACAGAGAGAGAGAGAGAGAGAGAGAGAGAGAGAGAGAGAGAGAGAGAGAGAGACAGAGAGAGAGAGAGAGAGACAGAGAGAGAGAGAGAGAGAGAGAGAGAGAGAGAGAGAGAGAGAGAGAGAGAGAGAGAGAGAGAGGGAGGGAGGGAGGGAGATGGAAGGAGAAAGAGAGAGAGAGAGGGAGAGGGAGAGCCTTATTGAGACAGTTGTTCTGAAATGCCATTAATGCTACAGAGTGGAGCAAGAAGATAATTTGCCATGCTCTCACTCTCTGGACAACGTGACCTGCTCTCCTACTGTTTTTCATGATCTGGCCTGAAGCAATTGACCCAAGAACATCTATTATTTGTCTTATCTCCATGTGGCACTGAACCAAGAGCAGTGCCCAGTTTTTCCCTCAAGGAATCTATAATTTGAGAGGACAAACACGGGAGAGAAAGAGCCAGTGAGGAATGAGCAAAAGATGGATATGGATCATAAAGAAGCAGTTAATTTGTTCATATTTTATCCAGGTGTTCATAAAGAGGTTGGGAGAACATCATGGAGTGCCAGGGTTAATTGGGATGAGAGTCAGGATGGATTAGGAAGGGATGCATGTGTTATAGATGCCCTGCAAATGTTAGTGGGTTTGAAATCAGAAAACTGAGTTTCAAATCTTGGCTTTAGTCTTTACTATCTTACCTATAACAAAGTACGTCATATTTCTAGGCTTCTATCTATCCATTAGACAAAGTGATTTTCAGGTACTTTATAGCTCTAAATCCTATGCTCCTGTAATTCTGGCAGCATGAACCTAATGTCCAAGTCAGATTGCTCAGTCAAAGAACTATGGAAAATAAGGTAAGAAATGACTCTAAATATCCTTCAAACTGAGACCCCATTAGTGGTATTCATCTAAGGCAGTGGAGAGGCTGCTCTTGCCTACTAGGTTTAGTGGAATTATAGAAACCAAGGGCATCCACTTAAAATGCATAACCTGCATTTGTTCCTTGAAGAAGTGGGAAACTATGGGTAGATAATGGTGCATACACACAACAAAAGTAGTTACAGTATTTACGAGTTTTGCTTTAACTATTTTTCTTTGTTAAAGGGGATGGCTCACTGGCTGAGTGGGATGGAGTATCTGTAAGTAACTGTGATGTAAAACAAAAGGCATTAATAAACTTTTAAAAAAATGAATGCAGTAAATTAAGACAACTCTAAGGTACCACTACACACCTCTCAGGTTAGCTAAAATGATAGGAAAAAATAATGGTGAATTTTGGAGGGGATGTAGGAAAACTGGTTCACTAATGAATCAGTGATGGAGTTGTAAACTGATTCAACCATTTTGGAGAGCAATTTGGAACTATGCCCAAAGGGCTATTACAATGTTCACACCCTTTGATCTAGCAGTGTCTCTACTGGGCCTATATCCCATAGAAGTCATAAAGGAGGGGGAAAATGTGCAAAAATGTTTGTGGCAGCCCTTTTTTTGTCCAGAAACTGGAAACTGAGTGGATGCCCATCAGCTGGAGAATGGCTGAATAAGTTATGGTCTATGAATGTTATGGAATATTATTGTTCTGTAAGAAATGACCAGCAGGATGATTTCAGAGAGGCTTGGAGAGACTTACATGAACTGATGCTGAGTGAAATGAGCAGAACCAAGAGAACATTGTACATGATAGCAGCAAGATTATACAAAGATCAGTTCTGATGGATGTGTCTCTCTTCAACAATGAGATGATTCAGGCCAGTCTCCATGATCTTTGATGAAGAGAACCATCTTCACCCAGAGAGAGGACTATGGGAACTGAGTATGAATCACAACATAGGATTTTCACTCTTTCTGTTGTTTGTTTGAATTTTGTTTTCTTCCTCATTTTTCCCTTTTTGATCTGACTTTTCTTTTTCTTTTTCTTTTCCCTGAGGCTGGGGTTAAGTGACTTGCCCAGAGTCATACAGCTAGGAAGTGTTAAGTGTCTGAGACCAGATTTGAACTGGGGTCCTCCTGAATTCAGGGCTGGTGCTCTATCCACTGTGCCACCTAGCTGCCTCTGATCTGATTTTTTTTTTGTACAGAATGATATTTGTGGAAATATATAAAGAAGAATTGCACATGTTAAACATATATTGGATTACTTGCCATCTAGAGGAGGGGATAAGGGGGAGGAAGAGAAAAAATTTAGAACACAAAGTTTTGTAAAGGTAAATGCTGAAAATTATTCATGCATAAATTTTAAAAATAAGAAGTTTTAATTAAAAAAAAAAAAGAAAAAAATTAGTGCAGAGACAAATAGCCTTGGAGTACTTGGGTTATAAATAATTTATTTTTATTTTAAATTCCAAATTCTCTCTCTCCTCCATCCTTCCCCCACTCATTGAGAAAGCAATTATGTGTATGGAGTAATACAAAACACATTTTCACATTAGCCATGTTTTGAAAGAAAAGCAAGAAAACAGAAAAAAAAGGGGAAAATACCTCAATCTCTATTCCAAGTTTATCGATTCTCTATTGGGAAGTGGATCGGATTGGGAGCTATAGTGGATCATTGTATTGAACAATTACCAAGTCTTTATTGTATAGATTGTTCTTCAGTTCTACTCATTTCACTTTGCATCGTTTATATAAATCTCAGATTTTTCTGAAACTATTTTTTCATCATTTCTTATAGCACAATAATATTCCATCACATTCATATAACATCTCTTTTTTTAATTATAGTTTTTATTTACCAGATATATGTATGGGTAATTTTACAGCATTGACAATTGCTAACCTTTTGTTCCAATTTTTCCCCTCTTTCCCTCCCCCTCGTGGCAGATTGACCAATACATATTAAATATGCATATAACATCTCTTATTCAGTCATTTCCCAACTGATGAGCATTCTCTCAACTTCCCTCAATTTCCTATTCGTTGGTACATAAAGAGAGCTACTCTAAATGTTTTTGAAATAGGTAGGTGTCCTTTTCTTTTTTCTCTATCATCCTCAAGGTATAGACATTATCATGGTATTGCTAGATCAAAAGGTAAACAGTTTTAAAGCTCCTTGAACACAGTCCCAAATTCTTCCCTAGAATGATTGGACTAGCTTGCAGCGAATGTTTAATTAACAAAGGTTGACATACTACCTACTCTTTGGCAAGGTCTCAGACTCAGAGACCATTACTAGGAATATCAGGAGGTCCCTTAAAATCATTAACTTTCAAGAGTTGTAAGAAGCATCTAGGCCAACTGCTAGATAAAATAGAGATTTTTCTCTACGATGTCCCCATGGGATGTTCATCATTCAAGGTCTATTAGAATAATTCTTGTGTTGGGCACAGGGCAGCACATGCCATTTTGAAACAGCATTAATTATTAGGAAGCTCTTTTTAATACTGAGCCCAAGCCTTCCTCCCAATAATTTCTGTCTCAGTAGATCTTCAATGGACTTTTTATTAATGACATTTTTACAGACATTGCTATGCTCCAGAGAAGAAGACCAGAGGGAATATCTTCTTCCTCATTACAGCCCTTTACATAACTGACCATTGTTATAAATGCCTTTGTACAAATAGTCTCTCTCTTCCCCCCCCCCTTTATTTTGATTGATGGAGAATATTTTTGCTCTGGTGTGAGTTGGATCAGGCAGAGGCTCTGAGATTCCCAGGCAAGATTTAATGCTTCCCTGTGACGAATATTGGAGCTTGATACATGCATGTGAACTATGAGGAAAGCTTCCTTATCATGTGTAGAAAGACCATGGCTCATTGACCCTCAATTTCTCTCATTTCAACTTCAAGAGGGACCCCACTGATACCTCATTGTAATACGCCAGGCTTTGATGAACAAGTATGTGCTTATCTCACCCATGGGACTCATAATTTTCTGAACAGTTTCTTAGGAAGAAGAATAATAGGAAGAAAGACTTGGAGAAATTAAATGGGTCCATTTGGACCCCTGCTAAGAGAGCTCCTTAAGGAAGTAACCTGATTGGAATTATCATGGAAAAGAAAGCTTTGGAATTATAGTGGAAATCTGTGATTCTTCCTTCCCTGCCACAGAACATAACCCACATATAACCAAGAGTATGAGAGAATCACTTGAGTCTCAATGAAATGAAATGATTTGCCCAGCTTCAATCAATTACTCAATCAACTAGCCTGCCATGTTCTAGGCACTGTACTAGGCACTAGATCATAATAATAATTGTAACAATAAGGGCTCTTCTCCTGTCCTATCCTGTCCTGTTCTGTTCTCTCCTCTCCTCTCCTTTTTCCCTTGAGGACCTTGCTCTGTACCAGCTGCTAGCCAAGTACTATACAGGGCAAGGAGTACTTCAAATAAAACTAGATCATATTGGTTCAAATCTCAGTTCTGCTTTGGGAAATTCATCACATTACCCTAGGAATAGAGGAAATGTTCACTGATGAGAGGAGGATCCAAGGACTACTGTGTCTGACTTTACAGATTGGATAAGGGCATCTTTTAGGGGAGTGGGGGGAATCATACCTTTCAGAGCCTATTCTGCCACTTAGGGCTGTTTAGGAAGGTCCCTGGGGCACTGATCATTTAAGTGACTTTCATAGGATCATACAAGTAATAGCAGTAGCTTTTGAACATGGTTTTGCTTTTTAAATAACATCTTGCCAGGATTGCCCAAGGGGATCACAGTGTAAAGACAGTCAGCCTAGGAGTTATGGGACTTGCTTCCAGCTTCTTTCCACTGCTTGAGCTCTTTTCCACTTACTCTAGGACTCAGTTTCCTTATCTGCCAGACAGCAGTAAGGATGCTTCCATCCTATGCAGGCCAAGGAAGCAGGTGGAGGCTGGTTGTAGTGCCCCAGCTGCTCCAGCATCTCTTGACTGCCTTCTCCTCAGGGAGGGTTAATAGCCCTGCCCCAGAGGGGGCTGTCCCAGTGACAGATAGTGTCTGGGGGCTGACAGCTGGGAGGGAGGAATCACAGTTTCTGTCACTTCCCTTTGTCAGGGAAAGCAGCTGGTGACACATCTTCCTGACAGCTCTTGCATTGTTTCCAACACAGAATGTCAGGTCTGAAGACCTGGATCCTGTTGAAATGGAAATGAAACCAGCTGGCAGTGCCCTGTGCCTGGACCCTCCCTCTCCCACCCCCCTCTTTATTCATGACTAGGCAGAAGTTATTAGCTGTTTCCTGGCTTCTTCCTTCTGTGCTCCTTAAGACTCATGTTTGTACTTCTTCCTAAAAACTCTTGCCAAAAAATAGAGTCCTCAAGTTCCTTTTCTTTCCTCCTTTCCTTCCTTCTTCCTCCCTCCCTCTCTTCCTTCTTTCCATTTTTCCTTCCTTCCTTCCTCCCTCCTTCCCTCCCTCTCTTCCTTCTTTCCATTTTTCCTTCCTTCCTTCCTCCCTCCTTCCCTCCCTTTCTTCCTTCTTTCCATTTTTCCTTCCTTCCTTCCTCCCTCCTTCCCTCCCTCTCTTCCTTCTTTCCATTTTTCCTTCCTTCTTCCTGTCCTCTCTCCTCTCATCTTTTTTCCTTCTTTCTTTCCTTCCTTCTTCTTTTCCCTCCTTCTCCCTATCAATTTACCTTCCCTCTTCCCTTCCCCGTGTCCCTCTTTTCTTTTTTGTCTCTGCTTATTTCCCTGTTCTCTCCTCCTCCAGCCTCAGCCGTGATTCTGATTTTGCCCGGATCATTATCTGCCTCTCTCCCTAAGCAGCTGTGGGGAGTAGTCAGAAGACTGGATAATTACCCGAAGAAAAGAAAGAGCCAACTCTGCCAAAGCCACTCCCACCCTCCTCTGGGAGTTCAAGCACCTCCCTTCCCCCCAAACCCTTTGGGGGCCAGGCCTGGGGGCAGGGGTGGGGGATGGATTCTGGCCTTTTGTTATGGGGCAGGAGGGGGGGGGTTTCTTCCTCCCATCCTCATCTCATTAAATTACCCATAGGTTGAGAGTCATTTCCCTTCCCTTTTCTCTGAGGGATTGACAAGAGAGGGAAGGGCAATCAAATAAGCCCTGGATTGGGGGTCCGGAGCTCTGGTTAATAGTCCGTGCTCTGCACCCTATTCCGTTCTTTTTTTTTTTTTTGTCTCAGTGAATCTAGGGCCTAGGTGCTTAACAGATGTTTATTTGATCAATTTATATTGGGTAGAGTCAGAAGACCTGGATTTAAGTTTTTGACATACTTACTACCTTAGTCAAGTCACAGCTTCTCTAAGATTCAATTTTCTTTTCTGTCAATTTTGGGTTTGGGACTAGTTGATCTTGAAGGGTCCTTCCAGCACTGGGTCCTAGAATTATTAAATTTGAGTGACTTGCAGTGTGACCTTGGATTAATTACTTTATGTTGAAGCACAGGGCTATGGTGTGTGTGTGTGTGTGTGTGTGTGTGTGTGTGTGTGTGTGTGTGTGTGTGTGTGTGTGTGTGTATTGGGGGGGTTGGTGAATATGGGGGGAAGGGAGACTTTGGGAATGAGGACATTGGAGGTTAGGGTTGAGAAGTAAGAACTGGAGCTGTACAGGAGAGATGGGGGTCTAGTGAAAAGAGACCTGAATTATAAGCATCTGGAAGCCTGGGCTCTAGTATCTTTGCCAAGAAAACCCTAAATGGGGTCACAAAGAGTCAATGGCTGAACCATAAAAGTCCCATTTTACAGACGATAAAACTGAGGCTCAGGGAGGTTCAATGGCTTGCTCATATCAAGTGTTTTGTCAACTTTGAAGTGTTGGATTATATATTCTTTCTTAGAGAGACCCTGAACTTGCCTTTCTGCTTCAGGAATAGCTCTTCCTTCCATTACTGACATATGCATAGGACCCTGATATCTAGCCACCAGACTTGATGCTTCTGGAGGAGATAATGAGGCTGATGACTTTGCACAGCTCTGCTTCACTACCCCAATTCACTTTTACAAGTCAATAAAAACTCTTTAGGATGTCATTGGACTTCTTCTAGAAAGGAGGAACAAGAATAATAACTGCAATAAGTCCCACAACAATCCCCTCGAGGTCCATTTGGGCAGGCATTATTATTATTATAATGATTATTTAATTATAATATTAAATTTTAAATTATTTTATTTTTCAAAATATATGCAAAGATAGTTTTCATCCTTGTAAAACCTTGTATTTCAAATTTTTCTCCTTCCCTCCCCCCCAGCAAGTAATCCAATATAAATTAAACATGTGCAATTCTTCTAAACATATTTCCTCATTTATCATGCTGCGCAAGAGAAATCAGATCAAAAGGGGAAAAAATGAGAAAGGAAAAAACCAAGCAAGCAAACAACAACAAAAAAGATGAACATCCACCTGAGTTCCCATAGTCCTCTCTCTGGATGAAATGGCTCTCTCCATTATAAGTCTACTAGAATTAGCCTGAATCACATCATTGTTGAAAAGAGCCAAGTTGGGCAGTTATTACTAACTCCTTTTGCAGATAAGGACACAGAGATTGGAAGCATCTTGCCCAAAATGACCCTAGTGACAGAATTGGGCCAAGTAGCCAGACCATTCCTGACTCCCAGGCCAGGCTTTTTTTCCAGTGATGGGTATGAGTGGTCTCAACTCCTGATGGTCAAGAGGTTAGTGGAATAAGAGATGTTAAGAATCCCCTTTAAATTGGCTGCAAGTTTTAGGAGTGAAAGAATTCATTCATTCTGGGCAAAATGAAAGTTTATTGGTGGATAGAAATCAGTTTACTAAGAGACTGACTTCTATAGTGGCAGATCTATAGGAAAATGGAGTTTTGTCACTGAGAATGCTTTCTCAGTGGACAGAAGGTCCTGGCAGCTAAGTGAGCATCTGCAAAGACCTTGGTTGGGGGAAGATGTTATATTGGGAATCTTGGTGGGGGCTGGGACAGATCAGATCAGGATTCTTGGTAGGATATTCCCAGGCTTAGATTCTTATCAGTTTTTTCAGCTCCGATCTCCTATTGGAATTAACAAGAATTCACAGGGATGCTTTTTGACCAGGATTTCTAATTGAATCAAAGGCTCTGGCATCCTGGAAAGATAGTAAAGGAAACAGTTTCCTCCTGCTTTACCTGCCTGCTGCCCAGTTACCTCCCTAGGTAGCTGTGAAGACAACTGACCTCATGAATTCTGAGTCACCCAGTCCCACTAAAGGAAATTAAGCAACTTGACTGTCACATTGATAGTTGAGTCAAGACTGAAATCCATGTCTTCTGACTCCTACCCGATGTAAATTGCTCAAGCAAATGTTTATTAAGCACCTACTGTTTACATGGCACAATTTTTGGCAATAAGTCAAGACAACTAAGACGAGGCGATGTCGTTTTCTCCACTTCTCTAGGAGGAGATACTGATTAGGTATTTCAGGAAGTGAAGAGAAAAATTACCTGAAATCAATTGCAATCAAGGCATTCCAAGCTCCTCGGAGAGTCTCATTAGCCAGTTCTTCTCTTCATCCCATTGCTGATAGAACCAGCTCCTGCAGAAGTAACAAGAAAAGCAGACATTTTAAAGAGCTTTTACAATGTGTAAAATGGTTCACATCCATGATATCATATGGGCACGACCTCCTGGTCGTGTCAGGAGATTTCTACAAGGGCTGGTTCATCCCTACTTTCTAGATGAAGAAACAAGTAAATATTTGAAGCAGGCTTTGAATCTGAGTCCAGTGTTCTATTCATCATATCAGGCTGTCGGATCTCAAAAAAAAAAGTCTTTGTGGATAGTTTTCTATGACAGGGCTTCTTTTTAATTAAGCTTTTTATTTTTAAAGCATGCATGGATAATTTTTCAACACTGATCCTTGCAAAACCTTGTGGTCCAAATTTTCCCCTCCTTCCCCTCACTCCTCCCCTAGATGGCACATAATCCAATCTATGTTAAAGATGTTTAAAAAAATGCTAAATCTAATATATGCATATCTATTTATACAATTATCTCCTGCACAAGAAAAATCAGATCAAACAACAGAAAGAGTGAGAATACTATGTTGTGATCCACACTCAGTTCCCACAATCCTCTCTCTGGGTGCAGATGGCTCTCCTCATCACAAGATCATTGGAACTGGCCTCAATCATCTCATTGTTGGAAAGGGCCACATCCATCAGAATTGATCGTCATATAATATTGTTGTTGCCATGTACAATGATCTCCTGGTTCTGTTCATTTCACTTAACATCAGTTCATGTAAGTATGACAGGGCTTCTTAAACTTTTCCCATTCCAGATCCCTTTTCACCTGAAATTTTTTTTTTTTGTGATCTCAGGCATATAGGTATATAAAGTAAATGTACCCATGTCATGCCTCTCAGATTGACTAAGATGAAAGGAAAAGATAATAATAAATGCTGGAGGGGATGTAGGAAAACTGGAACACTAATGCTTTGTTGGTGGAGTTGTGAATTGATCCAACCATTCTAGATAGCAAATTGGAACTCAAAGGGCTATCAAATGGTTTCTACCTCTTGATAGAGCAATGTCTCTATTGGATCTGTATCTCATTAAAAAAAAAAAAAAGGACCTACATGTGCAAAAATGTTTGTAGCAGCTCTTTTTATAGTGGCAAGGAACTGGAAAGTGAGTGGATTCCCACCAATTGGGGAATGGCTGAATAAGTTATGGTAAATAGAAAAATGCATATCTCACACCCAAAGGAAGAACTATGCAGATCCAAACATACTATTTTTACTTTTTTGGTTGTTTTTTCTTTCTTGTGATTTTTCCCTTTTGTTCTGATTCTTCTTTAACAATATGACTAATAAGGAAATATGATTAACATGATTATACATGTATAACCTATATCAGCTTGCTTGCTCTCACAGGGAGGGAGAAGGTAAGGGAGGGAGAGAGAAAAAATTTAGAACTCAAAATTTTACAGAAATATATGGTGAAAACTATCTTTACATGTAATTCAGGGAAAATAATAGTGCAAAAATTATTCCTTAAATTTTCTAATATTTACTAAAATCTGAGGGTGAGTCTATTTTGAAGCAGAGAATCTGGAATTCCCAATTAATTAATTATTATTAATTCCCAATAAATATCAAATACTTCCAGGGCTCTCTCACACTTGATACCTCTGGCTTCTAACTCTCAATCTCCAAAATGGGAGTTCCTTGAGGTCATTTACTCCCTAATGGAGCCATTTCATGCTTTGAGCTCCTCTTCTTTAAAATTAGCTCATGACATGCTAGACTATGAAGGGAGCCAAACTATAGATCTGTTTCTCATCCTGGGCTCTCTTTCCATGTCCTTGGCTTTGGGTGCCTTCCCCCAGAACCCCCAAATCGGATTACAAGTGTTCTCAGGCTGCCTACACCCACCCCCTCTCCTCTTAGAGTAAAATTCACACTAAGGTGTTAGAGGAATTAGGGTAGGCTCTCATGGTCACAGACCTGGGAGCTGAGTCCAAATATCTAGTCCCAACATTGACACTAACTTATTGTGTGGCTTTAGGTCAGTCACTTTTCCCATTAAGGTCTCAATTTTTTTCACTTGTTCTATAAAGATAAAGATGATCCCAAAGATATTTTCCAGCTCTCAAATTCACTGACTTTGAGCTTTCTTTTTAATATCTGTACAATGGGAATAAGAACCATGTTCTGCCTACCCCAGAAGGGTTATCAAGAGGATTTTATAGGACAAGATATGTGAAGTACTTGGGCAGCTAGGTAATGCCATAGTGCATAGAGTTATGGGCCAGAAGACAAGAAAATTTTCAGAGTTCAGATCTGGCCATAGACACTTACTGCCTATGTGACCCTCGGCAAGTCACTTAACCCTATTTGCCTCAGTTTCTCCATCTAAAAAATGAACTAGAAAAGGAAATGACAAGCTACTACAGTATCTTTCCAAGACAATCCCAGTTGGGATCATGAAGAGTCAGACATGGCAAAGAAGTGAACAATAATGTGTGAAATACTTTTAAAAATGGTGAATCTTTATAAAACTACCAGATCAGATTACTGAATGATTTCCCCCAGTAGCATCTGTTTTCTAATAGAAAATCACAGAGAAAGAGTAATGTTTAGCCCAAAGGAATAAATCATTAATGGTGGCATTTCAGGCATGGTGACATTGGATATGGAAAGGACTTTCTTAGATAGATGTTGAAAGGAGATGTATATATATATATATATATATATATATATATATATATATATATATATATATATATATATATATATATATATATATATATATATATATATATATATATAAGTAGCCTTTAAATCATACCAAATAGACAACCATTAGCACTGCTCCTAAGACATGAGGAAGATGGAGAGCCAGATGACTGCTTCATTAGTTTATTAGTCTCTGCTATTTCTGAGGAATGATCCCTCAGGAACAAAACTGTAACCAGGGTGAGGCAAATAGATCTTTGCCTCAGGACACATACATGGCAGGGGGCATGTTTCTTTCCCAGGGGATCTGGCTTTGTTTTGATCTCTATCTGTAGCTCAGTACTTGTCTGTCCTTAGTCAATTAAGCCACAAACTCCACAAATTAAATAACTCTAGTTCTTGTTGTTTTTAATCCACATGTGGCCAGTTTTGAGCTGAAGGTCTGACACATTTAATAAGTATTTAATAAGGGTTTGTTGGATTAAACAAAGGACTAGGAATGGCTGATAGGCTAGGCTTCTAAGGGCAGAAAGACAATGGTTTCTAGAGACAGAATTTCCAACATTTTTTCTCCAGGCTGTTAAATCTATCTCCTTATCTGTAAACAGTACAGGTTTCATTGGCTGCTACTTGGAACTAAGGAGGGAGAGCGACAGAGAGACAGATAGACAAAGAGACAGAGTCATAGTGGGGAGAGAAAGAGAAAGACAGAGACAGGCAGAGAGATACAAAAACAGAGAGAGACGGACACAGTGAGAAACACATATAAAGGCAGCTAAAGACAGACACAGAGAGTAGAGACAGACAGATGGAGAAAGAGACAGCAAGAGACAGAAAAGGCCCTTGTTTCATGACTGATTTAATTCCCCTTTTAGGAAGAGCTGGTATAATGTAGCATCTTACCTATCGAACAGCTAGGTGGCACAGTGGATAGAGCTTTGGGCTTAGAATCAGAAAAACATGAGTTCAAAATTGATCTCAGATACTTACTATCTGTGTGACCTTGGACAAGTCTTACCCCCATTTGCCTCAGTTTCCTTCTCTGTTAAATGAGCCAGAGAAGGAAATGGCAAACCACTCCACTATTCCCAGTATTTCAAGAAAACCCCATGAAGAATCGAACATGACTGCAAGATGACTCGACAACAGCAAACATCTTATCTTCCCTTCTCCCAGCTATCACTCTAACTGTTCTGCCACCACAATCTTATCAGAGAGAAGCTCCATCCGGAGACAGGGACTATATCTTATTCATCTCTGCCTCTCCTCTGGTGTCTAAATGCTGGAAGTGTTTGTTAAATCGATGCTGAGTAAATTAACTGAGCTTAACCATAATGAAATTCAGAGAGTGAGGGATCAGCCATCCTAAAGCACATCAGAGCTCCCCTCCAAGTCTCCATTTTCCCTGCCCCTGCTGGATTCAAATTTTGTTAACAAGAGAACAGGAAAAGCAAACTAGGATTGTTCCTTACTTATGGTCAGTGAGTCAACAAGCATTTATTAAGCAAGGCTATGTGTTAATTTCTGAGGACACAAAGAAAGCCTTTAAGAAGCTCCATTCTAATGAGGGACAGGACATGCTAACTAACATCTATGTACAAGAAATAGTAAGTGTAAGAAGGACACAGATGAGAGATCTTTATCCTTCCCATACCCAATACAGGACTGATCCCACACAGTAGGGGCTAAAGTGATTGACTGTTGACTAATTAACTGAAATGTTAGAATAATGGGATGTCAGAACCAGAAGCAACCTTAGAATATAGTATGGCTGGGAGAGGGGAAGATAAGATGTTTGCTGTTGTTGAGTCATCTTGCAGTCATGTCTGATTCTTCATGGGGTTTTCTTGAAATACTGGAAATAGTGGACATAACTTTCTTTTTGAAAGCTTAAAATGACCTTAGAGCATCCAAAAAAAAAAAAAAAAAAAAAAGGTTAGTGCTAAAAGAGACCCTAGGAACCTAGTGGTGTGGATTTAGATTTATAATAAACCCAAAAGGCCATCTAACTTAAACCCATATCATTTTATCAATGAAGAAAAGCCCGATGAGGTCAAGTGATTTACTATTTATCACATCAGTGGGATTTGAACTCAGGTCATCTGACCCTAGAATAAATGTTTTCAACCTTTTTTACGTCAGTATCACTTTTGGCAGTCTGGTGAAACCTATTGTTCCAATCTCATAATAATGTTTTAAATGCACAAAATAAAATTAATAGGATTACAAAGGAAATCAATTATGTTGAAATACAATTATCAAAATGTTTTTAAAAATTCAAGGATGCCAGATTGAGAATTCTTACTCTAAAACCCTTGCAATTTTCAATGTTTCAACCTATTGTTTCAATCTCATAATAATGTTTTTAAATGCACAAAATAAAAGTAATAAGATTACAAAGGAAATCAATTATGTTAAAATACAATTATCAAAATGTTTTTTAAAAATTCAAGGATGCCAGATTGAGAATTCTTACTCTAAAACCCTTGCAATTTTCAATAATTCAAACTGAATGTTTTGAATATAAAAATGGAAAGAATAAAAATGGATTCTCCCCCCTCTCCCCTCTCAGAAAACACAGGGAAATGTGGGTGAGTGTGGGAGGAGGGGGAGAGGGGAGCCTAGGAAGAAGGGTGTAAGGAGGAGTCTGGCAGCTGCTCCCTCACAAAACTAGAAGGTGTGAGGCATGAAGAATTATGCTCAGTTGGAGAGGAACCACAAGGAATTTAAGGAGGGTTGGAATTAACTTCCACAAGAAGACTTGTGGCTTTTAGAGTTGGTGGATAGGGAAGAGGTGGCAAGTTTGGGGGAAGTATAAAAGGCAGAGTGTGTGTAATGTTGAGGGAGACCTACCCCTTTCCTTGCCCTATCACATTCCCAACTTCTCTGTAGATTCAGAAGTGTAGGAGGACACCCTAGATATTCAACCAGGAGAGTCCCCATTTTGTACATTTTTTGGACTTTTACCCAGAAAGCTCAGAGATTTTTTTCTGGAATTCCTGCTTCAATCCTTCTAGTTGACTTTGGATAAGTCCCCTTAACTATAAATTATTAATAATTGATATTTATGTAAATAAAGCATCAAAGTTTGCCTTCCATCCATGATCTCATCTGAGCTTCACAATTACCCTCTTATAAGGTATTATTACCCTGGTGTGACAGTTCAGGATGATAGAATCATAGATCCAGAGCCAAAAAGAACTTTTGGATGTGACAGAGTCCAACCTCTTTCATTTTACACAGGAGGAAATGGAGACAGAAAGATTAATTGATTTATCCAGAATCACCTAGGTAGTAAATATATGAAGTGATATTTGAACCAAGATCATCCTTTTTCCAAGACCAGAAATTCTTCCATGAATGCATGCTGCATCTCTAAACTTCAACTTCTTCATCCCCCAAAAAGAGAAAGCTGGATTTTAGATGACATGGAAGATCCCTTTCAAGACTAAAATCTTATGATTCAATCAATCACCAATCCATCCATCTATTAATCCATCTTTCTTATATGTCTCCTTTTTTTTTTTTTTTTTAAGATAATTGGACTTTCTCTCCTCACTTTACATATAGGTTAACTGAGACTGAAAGAGATCAAGTGACTTTCTGAGGATCACAAAGCAAATCAATGCCCACCCAATTTCTGACTTCTAGGCCAATGTATTCCTGCAAAAAACAAAACAAAACAAAACACAAGTCTACAGAACTCACTATATAGCATTTCTTTGATGAGATCCCTTCCAAGTCTAACAATCTAAGAACTTAGGGAATCTATGGTTCAAACACATAATTTTTTCTGGACCATTTGACAACTAATCAGCAGTCTCTTCCTCTCCCTTTCTGAAGAATTTGTGTCTCTTTCACAGGTGGTAAATGGAAGGAGCAAAGGAGCTGTTCAAAATTCTGTACCATACCATTCAATTACAATCAACATCTAGTCCCAGGATGAAAGGGTAGATTCTCCTTCATTTTGGTAGATAGAGTCCCTGAGGAGCCTACGTTTCATTTTTTTTCTTCCGTAGCTAGGCTACAGTATCTTTTAATTGGTCCTTTTGCTGTAACCCTGGGAAGAATTTTTCCCTCCTTCTTTATTCTACTCTCTCTTCTCTCCATTTTCCTAAGTGAATCCTTTGATGGAAAGCTTGGACTGTGGGAAATGAAATTTAGAGATACAAAGGAACAGTCATCTAAATGGAGTCTGAGTTAGAAAGAGAAAGCTACCTTTCCTTTAATAACAAATGATATTAATATAGTGCTACATTACAAAACACTATCTGTGTATGTCATTGGAGGATCACATTTGTGAATTCTTACTCTAATGATTCAATCAGGTCACAACTCCACAAACAATGCATTAATGGCTTAATTTTCCCACATCCCTTCCAACATTTATCAGTTTCCTTTCCTATGCTATTAGCCAGTCTAAAAGGTATGTGGTAATATTTCAGAATTATTTTAATTTGCATTTCTTCAATCAATACAAATTACAAGGCACCTTAGAGACCTTCTATCCTATGCCTTCCATTTTCAGCACATGAAGACTCAAGATTAGGCCATGGCTTATTCAAAGTCACGTCAGTTCTACGTGCCAGGAATAGCATTTGAAATCTAACTCTAAATCTTTCCATCATTTTATGTGGTTCCGCAAAACAGTGTTAGGTGAGGCCATTCTTATGCCCTTCTCGTTTTTTTAAGGTATCTTTTAATTTGCTATTTTATTTTCTCTGTTACATGTAAAATTTTTTTCAACATTTATTTTTAAGACTCTGAGTTCCATATTCTTTCCCTTCTTCCCTTTTCTTCCCAACTCCCCCCAAATTGAGAATGAAAACAATTCAATATAGGTTATACATGTATAGTCATGCAAAATATTTCCATATTAATCATGTTGTGAAAGAAAATATAGACCAAAAAAAATCCTCAGGAAACATAAAGAAGGTATAAAAAGTATTCCTCAATCTGCTCAATTCTTTCTCTGGGTATGGATAGCATTTTTCATCATAAGTTCTTGAATTGTCTTAGATCATTGTATTGCTGAGAATAGTTATGTCATCCACAGATTATCATCTTATCATATTGCTGTTACTTTGAAAACAGTACATTTCACTTTGCATCAACTCATGGAAATCTTTCCAGGTTTTTCTGAGAGTGTCCTGCTCATTATTTCTTTTTTAAATTTTATTTTAATAGTGTGTTATTTTTCCAATTACATGTAAAGATGGTTTTCAACATTAATTTTTGTAAGATTTTGAGTTCCAAAAGTTTTTTTCCTCTCTTCTTCTCTTACCTCCCCCCTCATTTTAAACATATTTCCATATGAGTCATATTGGGAAAGAAAAATTGGAACAAAAGGGAAAAATCACAAGAAAGAAAAAACAAAACAAAGGTGAAAGCAGCATAATTCAATCCATAGTCACTCTCTAACAATTATTTCTCTGGATAGGAATAGTATTTTTCATCCAAAGTTTATTGAAATTGCCTTAGATCACTGAATTGCTGAGAAAGGCTATCACAGTTGATCATCACACAATCTTGCTGTGTCTGCTCCCTTCACTCAGCATCAGTTCATGTATTTCTTCCCAGGTTTTTCAGTAATCATGTGTTTTATAATTCCTTATAGCAAAATAGTATTCTATCATAATTACATGCCCCAGTTTATTCAGCAATTCTCCAAATGATGGGCATCCCTTCAATTTCCAATCCTTTGCTCCCAGAAAAGAACTGCTATAAATATTTTTGTACCTATAATTCCTTTTACTTTTCATTTTTTTATCTCTTGAGATACAGACCTAGTAGCAATATTGCTAGGTCAAAGGGTTACTCGTGGTTTTATAGTCCTTTGGACATTGTTCCAAATTGATCTACAAAATGATTCAATTAGTTCACAACTCCACCAACAATGCATTAATGTCTTAATTTTCCCATATCCCTTCCAACATTTATCAATTTTCTTTCCTATCCTATTAGCTAGTCTAATAGGTATGTGGTAGTATTTCAGAATGGTTTTAATTTGCATTAATAATAATTATTATTAATTTACATTAATAACAATTAATATTAATAAGTAGGATTTTGTTGTTTTTCTGAGGCAATTGGGGTTAAGTGACTTGTCCAGGGTCACACAGCTAGTAAGTATTAAGTGTCTGAGGCCAAATTTGAACTCAAGTCCTCCTGACTTCAGGGCCAGTACTCTATTCACTGCGTCATCTAACTGTCCCAACAGTAAGTAATAGTAAGTGGCCATAGATAGCTATGATTACTTTATTTAAAACATTAATTTTTAACATATCTCTATATGAATCATGTTGCAAAAGAAAAATCAGAACAAAATGGGAAAATCATGAGGAAAAATAAATCAAAACAAAAGAAAGGTGAAAATAGGATGGTTCAATCCACATTTAGTCTCCATAGTTCTTTATCTGAAGGCATTTTCCATCCAAAGTTCCTATGTTCATATCCTTTGTTCTTGTATCAATTGGGAATGACTTTTATTTTTAGGAATTTGACTCAGTTTTCTATATATTTTGTTTTTTCCTTTTAAAATGTGAAAAGGGAAGTTCAGAGAGAATTCATGACTTGCCCAAGGTCATGTGGATAATAAGTAGCATATCTGGGACCTAAGTTTTCCCAATTCCAGTCTTCTTTCCATTGTAAATTGGCTTATCTTTCTTGCTGCCACCATCCTTCCCTTTCTCACTTCCCTTCCTTTCCCTTTCCTTCCCTTCCTTTTCCTCCATTCCCTTCTGTTCCCTTCCTTTCCCCTTTCCTTTCCATCCCTTTTCCCTTCTCTTCCCTTCTCTTCCCTTCTTTCTCCTCCTCTTTTTATCTCTCTCTCCTTCTTTCCCTTCCCTTCTCTGTCTCTCTCCTATTTGCCTCACTCCCTCTTCTCTCTATTTAACTTCTTCCTGTCATCCTCTACCTATTAATTTAAATATATTTGTTTAGGACTGGACCTACACAAATTTGACACTGAGTCCTTCATGGGGAATTTCTGCCTTACATTTCTATGCTCCTTTCCTCCCCCCATCTCCAGTGCTTTCCCCAGGGACCCATTGTCTCTGACTGTCCTAGCTTGTTTGTCATGTTCAGGTAAGAAAGCTCTTGGAACATAGAGCTGAAAGGGACCTTAGCTAATGGAACATTGAACGTTTAGAACATAGACCTTAGAGCTCATTGAGTCTGGCCCCCTTAGGCTTATAGGATAATAGATTTAGAGCTAGACGGGATCTTCCATCTCATAACTGTGGATGTTGTCACTGACTCTCTTCCATATCCGGAACCCTTCTCTTCATCTCTATCTCCTGACTTCTTTTAAGCTTCTTCTAAAATCCCATTTTGTGCACAGTCTTTCCCAATCCCTCTTGAGGCTCCTGCCCTCCACATCTCTTGTCTATGCACAGTTGTTACATTGTGTTCTCATTAGAATATCTTTGAGGGTAGGACTAGTGCTTTTGCCTTTCGTTTCCCCGCACTTAGTACCTGGCACATGGTAAACACAATAAATTCTGGCTGCCTTCAAAAGATATGTGTGTGCATGTGTGTGGGTACTGTACCTGCTGCTATCCTCTTTTTCCTTTCAAAGTGTTCTCATTTTAGACTGGAGTATTTATCAGAGAGGTGAACCATAATTACCTTCCCTAAAACACATTTCACCTCCATCTTGCAGGTGACCTTCACTCTCATGCAAAATGAACACAGAAATCAGTGCTCCTTTTGTCAGAGTTGTTAGATTTTAGGTGGAGTAAATATCTAATCAGAAATGGGCTACCTCTGGCCACTGGTGAATAGGGTCCACGAAATCATTTACACAATCAACTGTAGGTGATGATGAGCTGAAAGCTAGGTGGAACAACCTCCCACTGCTTTAGTTCTATAAGATGATGATTTTGAATGGCCCATGAATGACGTTATAAATATCCAAGTGACCCTTGGCAGATGAAAGATTCCCTATCCCTGGCTTAAATGTTCTAGAGTCATAGGGCAATAGTTACAGAGTTAAATCTGGAAGGGATCTCAGAGAGGATTTGATTCAATCACCTTCCCTTATTGATAAGAGAATTGTAAAGCCAGATAGTTTAGGAAACCTTCCCGAAGTCATTTGAGTGAGCAAGTAGAGGAGCTGGGATTTGAATCCAAGTCTTTGGACTCCAAATGCTATACCCTCTGCACTATACCCTGCTACTTTTTGAAGATGGCTCCTCCCTCAAGATATTATATATTTTGGCCTCTTTGCAATCAATCAATCTACTAATCAACAATTAATTGTTATTTATTATTAAGTGCTCAATATATTCCAGGTACTCTCCAAGGTACTGCTAGCTCAAGTACACAGAACAATTCCTGCTTGAGGGAAGCCTTTTTTCTATTTGGGAGACAAGGATATATATATATGCATGAATGTATGTATGTGTATACATATGCATTGTGTACATATATAATAAATATGTGTGTATATGTATTGTGTGAATTCAGCACAACTAGAAAATGAATAAAAACAAATATATACAAAGTAAATAAATATAAGATAGTTTGGGAAAGAGGGTTCTAGCAATTGGGGTGATCAGGAAAAGCTTCATGTAAATGATGACACCTGACTACACCTTAAAGAAAGAGCTGGACTCAAAGAAGCAGAGGTAAGGAAGATAGACATTCCAGGCATGGAGAACGGCCCGTGCAAAGGTATGGAGATGGGAGATGAGCAACAGAGGAAGGCAATAATGTCCAATGAGTTTGAAATAGGTTGGGATCGGGTTGCAGAGGATGTTAAAGGCCAAAAAAAAGTTTTTAAAAGCTAAAAAAAAAGCTTTTCTATCCTAAGGTCATTAGGAAACCACTGGCACTGATTGAGAGAGAAGTCTAATTTGTATTTAGGAAATGACTTTGGCAGCAAAATGTAGGATGGCCTAGAGCAAGAAAGAGTCTGGAGGAAAGAATAACAATTAGGAATCTGCCAAACTAATTCAATTAAGAGGTGAAGGGGACCTAGGCTTAGATGGTAGGTATGTGATTGTAGAAAAAAAAGATCTGATGTTAGAGATGATAAGGTTTGGCACTGATGTTATATGTGCCATGGGGGAGAATGAAGAGTTCAGGATAATTCTGTGGTTATGAGCCTGGGAGACTAGAAGCTTGGCTGTGCTGAATGAGAATATAGAGCAGAGATTCTTAACTTCAGATCCACAACACCTGAGGGATCCTTGAATAGATTTTAAGGGATATATGAACGAGGGCAAGAAAAAACAAATTATATCTTTATTTTTACCAACCTTTTCTCTTTCCCTTTCTTTTCTTTTCTTTTCTTTTCTTTCCCTTTCTTTTCTTTTTTCTTTTCTTTTCTTTTCTTTTCTTCCCTTCTCTTTTCTTTTCTTTTCTACCAAATTCTAATTGAATTTGACATTTCCTTCAATAATCAATGTAGAAAACAACCTATCTTTCCAAACTTATTGGACATTACTGCCTTTTTCTGTGACTCTCTCACACCTCCATGCCTTTGCACTGACTACCTTCCATGCCAGGAATTTCTTCCTTATCTCCACCTTACTGAGTTCAGCTCTTTCTTTAAAGTGTAGTCAGGTGTCATCATTTACATGAAACCTTTTCTGTTCACTCTAGTTGCCAGAATCCTCTTTACCAAACTACCTTATATTTATTTACTGTGTATATATTTGTTTTTATTCATTTTCTATTTGTGCTGGATTTACACAATATATACAAGCCTTCAAAAGACAGCCATAACTCAAAAATTATTAAAAAACCTTTGGATGACAAAGAGAACTATGGAGACCGAATGCAGATCAAAGCATACTATTTTAACTTTTTTTTTTTGCTTAGTGACCTTAGATACATCATCCCCCTTTTTGTGCCTCAATTTTCATAGGAGGATTGGACTAAATGAATTCTGAGGTACTTGCCTAGTTGAGATGAGACCTTAGTGAGCCCAGCAAGGATCATCGGAGATTATTGAATGATGAAAGGCACCTTAGGGACCATCTAGTCCAATCCACTTATTTGACTGAGGAAGAACTGCCATCTAGAGATAGTAATTGAGTCATACAGGAAGTATGTGTCAGAGGTAGGATGTGAATCTTGACTTGTACTCCTCTCTCCACTATAAGAGCCCTTCACATTAGTGAAATGCTTCCAATCTTCCACCTCCAAGAAGTTGTCCCCAAGGTGTTGTTACCTGGGAGGACTGTTAGACATAGAGATAATAAAAGGCAAATTATCTTAAGATAATTAAGCAGGTTTGGAAGGGAGAAAAATACTTCCACTGAAAGATGGGGCAAGAGCAGGGGAAGCTCAGGGAGAAGTGAGAACTTCCAGGGACTGGTGCTAGTTTCCACCCCCAACAGTTGCAGGCACAGCTGTGAATACACAGGCTAAGTAGTGGACCAATTGGAGTGGGAGAGGGAGCCTGAGGCAGCTGCTCTTCAGCCTGTTTCAACCCAGTGGGGGGTGGGGGAAGGGAAGATGCATGATTCTCTCAGCCCACAGTTCACCATGGGGCTGTTGATTTGTTAAGTCAGAAACCCCACAGAGCTTGGTTCTGAAGAAAGTCATAATAATAATTGACAATAGTGCCTTATAGTTCCACTGAGATTTTCCGTTTTTCAAAGGCTTGCAAATATATGATCTCATTTTGATCATTTACCAGAGTAACCCCATGAGGTAGGAGTCAGTGGGTATTAAAACTTTGTCTTTGACTGATCATGTTACCTAGAACAGCTCATACCTACTTCGTTTTGTTTCCTACCTGTATAAAAAAAACAAAGAAATCAAAAATAAAGTGTATGTGTGTGTGAGACAAAGAGAAAGACAAAGAGAGAAGAAGAAGAAGAAGAAGAAGAAGAAGAAGAAGAAGAAGAAGAAGAAGAAGAAGAAGAAGAAGAAGAAGAAGAAGAAGAAGAAGAAGAAGAAGAAGAAGAAGATGATGATGATGGAGGAGGAAAAGGAGGAGAAGGAGAAGAAGATGATGATGATGGAGGAGGAAAAGGAGGAGAAGGAGAAGAAGGAGAAGAAGAAGAAGAAGAAGAAGAAGAAGAAGAAGAAGAAGAAGAAGAAGAAGAAGAAGAAGAAGAAGAAGAAGAAGAAGAAGAAGAAGAAGAAGAAGAAGAAGAAGAAGAAGAAGAAGAAGAAGAAGAAGAAAAGAAGAAGAAGAAGAAGAAGAAGAAGAAGAAGAAGAAGAAGAAGAAGAAGATGGAGAAGAAGAAGATGGAGAAGAAGATGATGGAGAAGAAGATGATGGAGAAGATGATGGAGAAGAAGAAGATGATGATGATGATGGAGAAGATGATGGAGAAGAAGAAGATGATGATGATGGAGAAGATGATGGAGAAGGAGGAGGAGGAGGAAGAGGAGGTAGAGAGAGAGTTTTAGTTATATTCTAAGGCTGCTTCCAGCTGGAAAATTGCATGTTGTGATCAGCAGGATGATTTCAGAAAGGCCTGAAGAAACTTACATGAACTGATACAAAGTGAAATGAGTAGAACCAAGAGAACATTGTATATAGCAACAAGAAGATTATATGATGATCAACTCTGATGGACATGGTTCTTTGCAGTAGTGCAGTGTTTTACACCAATTCCGATAGATGTGATGGAGAGAACATCTGCATCCAGAAAGAAAACTATGGGGACTGAATGTGGATCACGATATAGTTTTTTCACCTTTTGTTGTTGTTACTTGCTTGCTTTTTTTCTTTCTCATTTTTCTCCTTTTTTGATCAGATTTTTCTTATGCAGTATGATAAATGTGGAAATCTGTTTAGAACTGTACATGTTTAAACTATATTGGATAACTTGCTATCTAGAAAGGAGGGAGAGAGAAAAATTTGGGACACAGGGTTTTGCAGGGGTGAATGTTGAAAATTATCTTTCTAAATATTGTGAAAATAAAAAGTTATTATTTAAAAAAAGAGAAAATTCCATTTTCCATGTTCTAAAAATCCTCCTAGGTGTAAAATCCTATGTTTTATGTTCTAACTCCCCCCACAGTTATAAGGTACCTTCCAATTCAGCAAATGATAGCATTGTAGATAGAGCACTAGATATGGAGTCAGGAGGACTATCTTCTTGAGGGCAAATCTGTTCTCAGATACTCTAGCTATGTGACCCTGGGCTGTTTGCTTGAGTTTCTCATCTGTAAGATGATTTGGAGAAGGAAATGGCAAACCACTCATATATCTCTTCCAAGAAAGCCACAAGAGAAGTCACAAAAGAGTAAAGACACAATGGATAAAACTCTAGGCTTAGAGTCAGAAAAACCTGATTTTAAATCCAGCTTGAGACACTTACTAGCTGTGTGACCTTAAGTAAGTCACATAATCCTGTTTGCCTCTGGAATGAACTGGAACAAGAAGTCCCAAATCATTCCAGTATCTCTGCCAAGAAAACCCCTAATAGGGGTCATAAAAACCTCAGACATGACTATATAGCAACAATAATTATAACCTTCCAACTCTTCTAACATTATATATTTTCAGGTTATTTTCAGTTCTGACATTCTGAGCTCTTTGAGCTCTATTTTCTAAGATCTCTTTTGAGTGGAAAAGTTCTGTATCTCCAGGTTCTCTTCATCCTTCATGTTCTATCTCCTAATGAGAGTATGTTGAGTTAAATTGAAAGCTATGGCTTGAGCTGTCTCTTGAATTTTTATGATTGCATTGCTAGGAAGAGATTTACAGTGGCACAAACATTATTCTCATTTTTAATAGGCCAGGAAAAAATGAGGTCCAGAGAATAACTGATGATTAACCCCTTCCATAACTTAATGTGGATTATAGTTACACTTTGTTTTGTTGTAAACAAGAGATATTTGGAGTGGACCCAGGATTCTAATAATATGGGAACTCCCACTATGGAAACTCTTTCCACTCATATATATTATCAACTTTATTTGTAACTTACTGGTTTAGAGGGTTGGCTGGCCACTGAATGATCAAGGGATTTATTTATTGTCATTCATCCTGTATATCAGAGGCAGAACTTGAACACAAATCTTTCTAATTCCAAGGGCAGTACTTTCTCTAGTACACCATGCTACTTCTCAAAAAATACTTTTATAGGCAGAAATTACTCAGAGAACACAAGGTAATTGAGCATCTAGTAGTTAAGGAACTCTTCTGGTTCCTATTTAGAGTCATGCATTAAGAATAATGATTTCAAATAATATTTTTGTATATTGCTTTTCTTGATCAATATATTTTCCTGACCACTATTTTCCTAATAATCCTGTGAAAGAAATAAGGCAGATCTTGCCATTTCTATTTTACAGAAAGGGAAACTGAGATTCCAAAATGACTCCTTTAGGGAAAGGAAGGCACCATCTCTATAGTAAAGCTGGAGCTAGTAAGGGGAAATTTCCATAATGGTTGCCTTTGAGTTCCCAACTTTTGTCCAGCCAGAGGTTGCCAACTACACAAGAAATGAAACATATCATCTGTCAAGAAGACAGTATTTTTGGAGTGCTTTCTCTGCTAGTGACCTCACAGAATTACAAATCTTTGTTGGAAGACTTCTAGCGATTGTCAAATAGTAACTAAAAGGCCATTTTGGAGTGTTCTTATTGCTAGAATGATATTTCTCCAAAAAAAAAAGAAAGCAAGAGAGAAGAGAGTGAGAGAGAGGAAGGGAGGGAGGGAGGGATAGAGAAAAGGAAGGAAGAAGAAAAGAAGAAGGGAGGGAAGGAGGAAGGAAAGAAGGGAGGGAGAAAGGAAAGAAGAAGGGATGGAGGAAGGAAAGAAAAAGGGAAGGAGGGAGGAAGAAAAAAAGGAAGGAAGGAAGAAAAGAAGGAAGGAAGGAAAGAAGAAAGGAGAGAGGAAGAAAAGAAGGAAGGGAAGAAGGGAAGAAGGAAGAAAGGAAGAAAGGAAGGAAGGAAGGAAGAAAAGAAATTAGGAAGGACGGAAGGAAGAAAGGAAGAATCTCATTCACCTATTTGGAGCCAGGTCTTCATACCTTTCTCCTCTGGAGCACAAACTAGATTCTCTCTAATAATTATGATATAAATCATGATTGTCACCACCAGAGGTCAGGCTTTGGGAACATCTGAATTTGGGGGATAATTAATCATTTTATTAATTATAACCAGCAAATAATAAAAGGATGGTCATTTGGCCATCTTTTGAAAACCACAATAATATCATGGTAGTTTATTGATGCTTATATGCTCTAGGAAGAATGGGTAATCAACTCTGATTAGTTAACAAGTAATGAGAAGAATGAATATTATAATGAGAGATGCATCTATTCTAATGAAGAGATGGGATACCTGACTTTGAGAAAGTTACTCTTACTCATAGGCTACCGCATGCCCTGGAAATCTAATAAAAGGAATTATCATTCACCCAAGTCTGAGCAGAACACAATGGGATTCTCCAGTTGCATGGAGTCTGAACAATATTGAGGAGACTATCAAATCCAATTTCATTATTATTCCTATTCAGGGACTGATTTGACCTAGTAGAAAATGAGGAAATAGGAAGGAAAAGATCCTGAATCTTCTCAGTAGTAATTGGGGAGAAATAATTTCTCCCAATATGAAGACATACAAGTTCTTGGACTTCAAATTAGGATATCCTGTTATAATGGAACCCATAGACAGACAAGAAAAACCATCTCTTCTAGTTGCCTAATCCTCCCTCCCTCCTCAAGCACCTTTACATTTGCTCTCAGAGTTTCACTTGAGGAGTCAGCTCCCCCACCTCTCAAGGTAGAAAGGAACTTAAGACTGCTATAAAATGAAGCATACTACTCCTCTGGAGCACAGTAAGAGTCAAAAGAGCATCAGCAGATATCCAAGTTTGGAAAGAACTGAGACTAGATTGAAAACAAAAAAGATTTTTGGGGGGAGGAGGATTGCATTATAGAAAAAGTGAATCAAACACGGGACAGGACTGCTGCTTGAGAAGAATGGAGTGAAAGGAATTCATGTCAAAGAAGGCAGAACTGTTCATTTTTATTCAAATTCTGTTTCTTCTGCCAAGGGAAATGATGTGTGAACTGGAAAAGGCAGAACAAAAGGAGGGTTACATTCTCAAGATAAAAGCCTTGGTCTCCAGGACTTGGGAGGAGATACTCCCACTGTACTTTATAAGTCAACATCTGGAGTACTGAGGCAATTTCTGGGCCTCTCTCTCTCTCTCTCTCTCTCTCTCTCTCTCTCTCTCTCTCTCTCTCTCTCTCTCTCTCTCTCTCTCTCTCTCTCTCTCTCTCACACACACACACACACACACACACAAACACACACCCTGAAGATACACTTCTCTGATTAAATCAAAAGGATAAAATTGACTCTACATTTGGAGGCTTTTAAAGAGCTAAATCTTCTGATCCTGACACCAGATAACCCAGAGTTATCTAGTGAGTCTAAACCTAGAACAGCTTTATGGCATGTGCCTTCTGCCTGGAAGAGGAAACAGTTCTCTCCCTGTATTTGTCCTTGCAGCCAGCAGCACAACTTTTTACCCAGAGAGACACACCCCACCCATCAGGGATGAGAGAAACTGACTTCTAGATGGACACGGAGAATTAATATTCAACCAAAAAAGAGAGAGAGCTGGCTATGAACTCAAGAGAGAGTTAACCCATGCAAAATGAGAATGAGAATGGACTCCATCCTGGGAGTCCAGTTACCAGCCATCTAATAGGCTCTGGACACAGGATGAAACTCTGTGAGATCTCCATGAAGACAGAGAGGATGTTAAGACCCTGCAGTTCAACAAATCTGAATTGCCTTGACTACATGTTTCCTATCTGAGGGAACCACTGTATTCTAAATTCATGCCCCTTCTTCCATTGGTTGTTGGGTATCTTTACAGGAAACCACTGCCTTCTATGTGATTCAGAGCATAATTATGAGATAGCAAAAATAATCTTAAGACACAGTTCAAAAAGGAGAAGACAATATACAAAAGAAAGCTGAAAATGGGGAGGAGATGGGAGAAAAAGTACCCAGGATGGGAATATGATAGAGATGTCCAGATAGTGCAGCTGAGTGGGTGATGAAGAGACAGCTGATTGGAGCTTCCTCCTTAAATGGAGGCTCAGGGAGGAAAGGTTTTTTCCCCTCCAATCAGGAGTCCTGTCTTCACAAACCGATCTCCCAGGCTGATATCCCATCTCATATTTTCAGGTCTGGACAACGTGGCCCATGTGCAGTTTGGCATCTCTGTGGTCGAGATTGGAAGGTACTTTTAAGGTCATCCAGTCCCATTCTTTTATTTTTCAGTTGAGGAAACTGAGGATTACAGAGTATAAGTGAGTTACTTCATACTCCCTTCATACTCCCTTGTTTCCACTTCCTCCTGCTGTTAAAATGGCAATGTGCAAAGAAGACTGGAATTGGAATCACAGGATATGGGTTCAAATTCTAGCCAAAAAAAAAAAAAAAAAAAAAAGGAAAAACAAAATAAATTTATTAACTTTATTTTATTTAAAAGAAATGTTGCACATAACAGATTTGCATCTGTTCTATTTCATTATTTAAAAATATTTTTTTTTTAAAAATCTAGTTTAAGACACTTGTATGACCCTGGGCAAATCACCTCATCTCTCTGAATTTCTTTCCTCCATTTGTAAAACAGAAATTTGTCTCAAGGGGCTATCGTGAGGAAAACACTTTGGAAAACTTCTACACTCATGTCCTACTGATGTTATTCTCCCAGAGCCCCCTGGATCACAGCCTGACCTCCTGGCACCTTCTTGGCTGAACTACGTAAGAGCCACTTTGTGGAGCTGGGGTAGGGCAGCTGGTACTCTGGCCTTTGCCAACTATGGCTTTCGAAAGCCAGACTCCCTGAGGAGGTAAAATATTCCTCAGGGTGAATTTGTGCATGTCAGGGCTGCAAAGGGGACAAAGGGACAAAAAAAGAAATGCCAGGGAGTTGGAAATTAATTATCTTGAGGCATCTTTGCCTACCAAGCTCAAGTTCAAAGCTAATTGGACTTGAAGTGAACCTTACAGCTTTGGGGAGCCTTAGAGATAAGGAGCCAGCACAGGGAGGAGGTGGTCTTGAATAGGCTTTCAAACAGGGTGGAAGACATAAAGCCTCCTGCTCCAGGGGCCTTAGGAGAGCCTGGCACCCCACCTGCCAACTCATGCCCTCTAATCCTGCCTCAGATCCACCTACTTGGCTCTTTTTTCTTCTCTTACCTACTGTTTCTGCAGTTCAAGGAGAGATTTATTCTGCTCTAGGGTCCTGTAGGGTATGCATTCCCATATGTATAGCTCCTGTCTAACTTTGTTCCAGCATTGAAATATTTAGCATTGGATAGAGAAGCAGATTCAAACAAAATCTGATCTGTTGTACAGTGGCAAAAGTGATGGGACAGGTGGCAAATGTGTTTGTAATCTGGAATCTAGAGAGGACCTGGGCTGATATCCTTCCACTGATGCTTACTGATTGTGTGCTCTTGGACAAGTCACATAATCTCTGGGCTATGGTTTTCTCATATGTTAAAAAAAAAAAAAAAAGTAGGGGAGAGTTGAACTAAATAACTTCTAAGATTCCTTTCCCTATCCCTCTTAATTTTCTCCGTTAATGATTTCCTATATGCAACTTGTATATTTTTAATTGCAGTTTGTCTCCTCTAATTAGATCTGAAAACTCCTTAGAACAGAGACTGCCTTTTGCCTTTTTATTTGTGCTCAGAACAGTTCCTGGCACATCGTGGGTCTCACTAAATGCTTATTGATTGAGTGATTAAACCTATGATTCTGTGGGCCAGCCACCATTCAGAATGAAGAATATAAAAAGGTAAAAAATAGTTCCTGTCTTCAGGGAACATATAGTCTATTGGAGTGATTTAGCATGTACACAGAGAAGTATAAACAATGAGATACAAAATAATTTAAAGAGAGAAGCTTTGCTTGGGAGACGGGAACCGGAATTGTTCTCTGGGGAAGCTAGGGATTATATGGAGATAAGGAGAGGGAACATTGTGGCCATGGAGGTAGGTAATGGAACATCTTGCATGAGGGAGTTTTATAGATAAGAATACAAAGCAAAGTGAGATGAAATGGAGCAATATAAAATGAGAGGAGCAAGATAGGTGACTGTGGAGAGTTTTAAATGACAGCCTGAGGATTTTATTGCTTATCCTACAGGTAATAGGGAGCCACTAATATTTTTGAGCAGGAGATGCTGTAAGGTAAAGATAAAGAGAGAGAACATCATGGAGATGGAGGTAGGTAATGGAACAACTTGCATGAGGGATTTTTATAGACCATATTACAGCACAAAGTGAGATGAAATGAGAGGAGCAAGTTTATAGAGAATTTTAAATTCTAAGCTGAGGACTTTATCACTTATCCTATAGGTAAATAGGGAGCCGTTAATATTTTTTGAACAGGAGAGCAATAGAAGGGATAGATTAGAAGCAGACTAGAATTAGGAGATTATTAAAAAGTTTAATTAATCCATAAGCATTTATTAAGTGTCTACCGTATATCAGGCTCTGGACTAGATATTATGATAGGATTGTATTAGTCTAGGTAAGAGGTGTATCTAAGTGCCCTTGAGTCAGGGCGGTGATTGTGGGTGGAAAGAAGGGGTCAAAAGTGAGAGATTGTAAAAGGCAGATATTATATGAGCAGAATCAACAGTACTTGGCCACAGACGGGAGATGATGGATGGCAGAGAAGGTCAAGTAGGGATGACTTCAAGGTTGTAAGTCTTGGTTACTAGAAGAATGGAAAAGCCCTCAATAGGAAGAGGAAAGTTGAGAGGAAGGAGTGGGTTTTAAGGGACATAAAACAGGTTTGGTCAGGTGGTGATACCATCCAGGTCCATTTTGTTTGTTTTGGAGGAGGAGATACAAGCTAGCAGCCACAGCCTGGGGAAAACAGCCCCAGCTGGAAGACTTGGGGGAAGTCCCGAGACTGGCAAGCATCCTCCTCAGGCAGGAAGTCATGCTGTATGAGCAGGAAGTGAGAACTCCACCTAGACCACGGGAACAGATGGATTATTGGATGGGTGGAAGGTGGAGTAGAGTTTATTCCTCTGTATGAAGCTGACTGGGATTTGACTTTGGATATCTGGCAGCGGAAGAAATTGCCTGCCTTGTAACTATGATGATTGAAATGAACTGGTCTTTTGATGGGCTGAACTGCTCCTTAAGGTCCAGGCAGGTATTCTCATCAGGGTCTAGAGGGGGGTATTATTAGGAGGGATTTGACCTATTTTTCTTGATCCCTTTTTAAAAGGCTGTCTCTCTAGGAAGAAGGAATCAGAATTGTAGACTCCTGGGGCCCCTAGCAGGCACAGAAAAGATTGCTCTGGTCTATTAACTCCTCATATTATCTGCTCCCTTCCCTCTTAACTTTCCCACCATGCTTTATTTGAGTCCAGGGGATGACCTTTAAAGGTTATCCAACCCCCTCTCTCACTGCCTCCTAAACCATTTTGAAAAGGGACAAATTCAGGCAAGGGACAGAGGAGTTTTCCCTGCTGTCACTTCTCCCTCTCCGTGTTTATCCCCTAAATTTCTCTATTATAAACAGACATTTGTGTAAGGCACTGCAGTCTCTTCCTGGCTTCCTCTTGTCATCACCCTGACAGATTATGGTTCAAATCCCTCCTCCAATAATTATTAACTGTGTGACTCTGGGAAAGGCAATAACTGCTCTCAATCTGCCTTCTTACATGAAAATAAAACCATATGTCCTAGGGACTTCATGGGTTAGCCCTATGGCTCCAAAGAAATATGTCTACAATGCCATCATATAAACCCTATAATGCTGGCTGCTTCTTACTTGATTACGATAATGATGGAGTACAGCCCATCAGTACAAAGACAGGGAGGTAAGATTTGGAGAGATTAGCCATGAGAGGTGACTCTAGTTACCCATCAGTACACACAGGGAGGCAGGATTTGGAGATTTTAGACCTTGAGAGGTGACTCTAGTTACCCCTCTGTTCACAAGTTAAGTGATTTCATGGCATCAGAGAATCTCAGAGACAATTTAGTTCAAACCACACTTGGACAAGGGGCTCCTCTCCCATATATTCTCAAATAGTCATTCAGCTTTTTCTCCAAGATCTCTCATGGAAGGGAGCTCACCGCCTCTTGAGTAGAGGGATTCAAAAGAAAGTAAGCAAATCTCAAGGTGCTCTGAGAGCTTCATTCCTAAATTTCCTGAATTAGAATCCCCTCTATATGCTTAGTAGTGGATAGTCATCCTTTGCTTGAAAGCTTTCCAGACTGATCTGAGTGTGTGTGTGTGTGTGTGTGTGTGTGTGTGTGTGTGTGTGTGTTCACTACTCCTCAAAGCATTTTCCATCCCATTGTATTTTTAGATATCTGTTATCGTTAAGAATGTCTCCCTTCTGTTTATCCTAGTAATGGTCACCCATAATTCCCACTTGTGCATCTGGGTCCAAGTCTAGAATTGGTCCACTCCATCTTGGACAGCCTTTATGGGCCCATTTTTAAGTCTTTCCTTCTGCTGCTCTGAAACCAGCCTCTCCATACAAATCAACAAATATTGACTAGGTGCCCACCACTGGGCACTATGCACAAAACCAACAATGTTTTAAAGTGTTCCTGCCCTGGAGAAGCTTACATTCTATTTGTACATGGCTAAGTATGACATAAGATGGGGAGTAAAGTGGGGCAAAATATGGTAAAAGGAGCCAAGGACTGTTAGGAGGAACTAAAGGAACTATAAGGACGATTGGGAAAAAAGCCATTGCCTTCAGGTTTGATACTGAGAGTTATGTGGAAGAAGGCATAGCCTTGTAATTCATGGCCCCAGGGGGAGGGCAGAATGAGAAATGATGGATAGGAATCGAAGTATGCATTTTTCAATCTAAAAATTTCCTAGAACATATCTGTTTCCTCTGCCAAGGAAAATGATCTTTGTTCTTGAATAGACAAAACAAATAGTTGATAAACAGTTGATATCCAAGATAATTAGGGAGATAATGGGACTATCTAGAGCTTAATAACTTCACTAGACCATGCCCTTGTGAGCTATAAACCAAAGCACTGAAAGAGCTGATGGTTTTGTTTGGAGAGACACTGCCAATAAATTTTGAAACTTCAGAAGGAATTGGAAAGGTGGAGAAGGGCAAGTGCCTGAAAAAAAAATTTTTAAAGGAAGAGAATAGACTGATAGAATCTGACTGATTTCTGATAAAACTCCAGTTTGTGTTTAATTAAAGGATGGTTAGTGACATTCTGGAAGAAAAAGAACACTCCAACTGGCTGAAGAGGTTCATTAAGAGATTAATATTCTTATTTTTGGACAGGGTCATTCAACTGGAAGATCAGAAATCACTTACCTAGATTTTAGTAAAATATTTAATAATCTAAGATTGAACTCAGTCCACACAAGTCAAGACTTTGTCTCCTTGCTGGGAAGAGTATAATTCTTAGCCCAAAGTTTTGGTTTTTACATTTACAGTCCCAGAGAAATACCTGGAATATTAGATTAGATTAGATTATCTGGAATTAGATTAAATGACCCTCTCCAGTATCACACAGTTCACATCAGAAGTAAGACTTCAGATACACACACACACACACACACACACACACACACACACACACACACACATATATTCTATATTATGTTCCATGAGATGATAACATCATAACTTTCAATTTTGCTCTGATTCAATCTTCTCATTTTATGTAGAGAAAAAAAATTGAAGCCAAAAGAAAGTAGATGACTATCCAAGGTCATAGAAGCAGTAAATAATATTACTGAGATTTGATTGCAATTATACAATTGCAAATTGTATAATTTCAGAGCTAGAAGAGGCGACAGAGACCTTTTATTCCAATTTATCCATGAACAACAACCCCATTTTCAACACCATCCCTAGCCTCAGTTTAAAGACCTATATTGTGGAGAATCTCACCCCCTTCCAAGGCATATTCCACATTTGACAGCTTCTCGAAATGAAGATGTTTTCCTTTCCTCTTTTCCTCCTGGTCCTCTGGACTAAGCAGTTTATCCTTCATAACAAAGTCTCGAGAATATTTATGTAGTGCTTGTAGGTTATAAAATATCTCATGCTCCTTACCTTTCAGACCCTTATTGCTTCAGGACTCTGCCTCTGATCTACCCTGCCTGCAGTCCATCTTCCACTAGTTCTTAAAATGGCAGGCTCTTAAAGTACACACCTGATCACATCACTCCATTGCTCAAAAAAGGATCAGTGGCTCCTAATTACCTCCAGAATAAAATACAATTTCCTCTGTTTGGTATTTAAAGCCCTTCACAGTCTGGCTCCTTGCTTACTTTTCCAGACTTATTGCACATTATTTTCCTCTTTCTATGGTCTTTTTATACCCAAGCTGGCCGGTTTGCTTTTCCTTACAAATAGCACTCTATTCCCCATCTCTGTGTCTTTGTATAGTTTCTCCCCCATGCATGGAAAGAAATGTTCCCTCACCTCCCTCCTTTAGAATTTCTTAAAAGTTCTGTTCTTCATATGAAGCTTTTCCTGGTCCCCTCCAACCTTAGACATAAGTGTCCCCTTTCAGCTAGTCCAAAGTCACCCAATTATTATCTAATAGAGCCATGCCTTGGGATCACGCTTTCTGACTCCCAGCTCTCAACTCCTCTGAAATCATTCACCAAAAAAACCACTTTCATATATGTTATCTTGTTATTTTTCTTTCAGAACAACTGTAAGGTAAGACATAGATTGTTCATTTCTCCTCACAGTTCTTCCTTCACCACTGCAGCTGAGAAAATAAAAGCAAGATCACTTGCCTATGGTCACCAAACTAGTAAGTGGTGCTGAGCCTTGAGCTTAGCACATAGTAGGTGAATTAATTAATTAATATTATTTATTTTTAATAATATAATTAATTAATGTTCATTGACTGACTGCTGGAATAGCATCATATTCTGAGGTCACTATCTCAGAAGAATCTGAATTTTTTTCTTTATTCCTCTCTCTCCCTGTCTCTGTCTCTCTGTCTCTGACTCTATCTCTGTTTCTCTGTCCTTCTGTCTTTCTCCTTCTGTCTCTCCCACCTTTCCCCTACACTTTTCAAGGCTTGCTACTTGTATGCACTGTCAGGAAAATAGGGTATGATGAAAGGAAAGAATATGTGGAAGTAGCTCTTCTAGCTCTGGCCTGACCTCTGAGGCAGTGGAATGGTGACTACATTGGGTCCCCCAGCTGGTGTGTGTGGGGATGGATCTGACACCCACTATGGCCTCAACAGATGGTCTAAGATTTTCCTCCTTTCAATCATGGGCTGAACATTTGGTGAGCACCTGCTGTATAGAGCTCTGTCCTAGGTGCTGGAGGGGGAGGATGGGGATGTGCAAAATCTAGGGAAGCCTGTGGGAGCAGAGAAACTTGAGGGAGGAGAAGAAGTACTACCCAGAGGTCCAGAACAGTTATAAAGCTATGTATTCTTATGAGGGAAAGCCTCTAATGTTCATGGCACCTCTCTCAGTCTGCTGCTGTGACTCTAGGGATCTATGGATCCCTTCCTGCAGCATCAGACTGAGCTATTAGCCTGACTTTCTCGTCTTTCTCTTTGTCTCTCTACTACTTTCTGTTTGACATCTGCTGTTCGGTCATTTCTCTGTGACCCCATTAAGGTTTTTGTGACAAAGATATTGGAGTGGCTTACCATTTCCTTCTCCAACTCATTTTACAAATGAAAAACTGAGATAATCAAGATTAAGTTACTCACTTAGGGTCTGTAAGTGTGGGAGAGCAGATATGAACTTGTGAAAATGAGTCTTTCTGATTTCAAATCCTGTCCTGTATGCAATGCTCCACTTATCAGTCTTATAGAAAAATGGGGTTTAGAAATGATTATCTAGTCCAGTCCTGATAAAGATCATAAATTTTTGCCAACCTCATTGACAAGTAGATGACTTCCAATGGATGGAATCTCATTACTTTTCCAGGTAATCAATTCCATTTTGGCGTGGCTTTTTAATTTTGTCCCTACAATGACTTTTATCTTTTAGTCCTCATTCTACTCTTCTGGATTGAGAAGAACAAAACCCCTCTTCTCCATGGCAGTCCTAATCTTTGAAGATCATGACTATGTCCCCATGTAAGTCATCTCTTATACAATCTAAACATCTCTAGTTCCTTTAGTTTATCCCCTTATGATATGAAAGGCATTTTTGGAATATGGATAGATATCTGGCCTTAGAAGCCTGGAAGGTGTGAGTTCAAGTCTTGATTCTGAGATATCCTAACTGTGTGACTTGGGCAAGTGGCTTTCAGATTAGAAATAGAAGATATTTATTCACCTCCAATTCCTGACATCCATGAAATCACAAATGTAGTCCTTACAGATATAGCATGTTTTCAGGTACCCTTGACCCTCCTGGTCCCTCTTTTCTTTATATTGTCCAGCTTGTAAATTTCTTGATTCAAGCTGAGCCATTACAACTGTGAAGATTGATGAGGCTACAGATGATATACACAGGTAGGGAGGCTTTATGAACCTCAGAAGTTAAATCTATTTTAGGGATCTATCAGAACTAGATTCCCTTGCCCAGTTAAGCAAGTGAAGCACAGATCTTTCTCTTCTTGGCTTCATTTTGCTTCTTAGTTGCCAGAGGGATCTGCGACACATACACACAAAATAACACCATAGGCTGAAAGTACACATTAAGAAAGCTGGAATCTTTAGAAAATACAAAAGAAGTTAGAAAACTTGAGCAAAATGACCTTTAAAAGCCAATCTCATAGGATTAAGGACTGGAGAGTCACTCCTCCTGAGCCTGAGAAGGTCACAGTATAATGAGAAAGAGCCAGAACCACTTCCTTGGCAAGAAGGAGAGCAGAGAGAGGAAAAAAGCCTCTGGCAATGAAACTGATGGGACCCTCAGAATGAATGAGATAAAATATATAAAATGAGAAAGAAAACTAGCTAAATTGAATTAAAGACAGAATTTTTCTCTTCTATGTTTATAAATGCCCTGAAATCCATCTTCAGACATCCCCCCCAGGTTAAGAATCCTTGTTGTAGCATTTTAATGGAGATTTTTTTTCACCTCTTCTCATCTTCCAACGTGCTTCAATCTACAACTCTCTTTGTTTAAAGTCTTTGAGGATGTCAAGTTCTTTCTGGGTTGGGGGTACAATGCACAACTCTAGATTGATAGTATGTCAAGAGTGCTCCCTCTCTCCTTCCCTCCTCCCTCTCTCTCTCTCTCTCTCTCTCTCTCTCTCTCTCTCTCTCTCTCTCTCTCTCTCTCTCTCTCTCTCTCTCTCTCTGTAACAAGCTCTGTTGTACAGGTAACATTCTAAGAGCACAACCTTCTTTCTCATTTCATCTTGGCAATGTTTTAAGCTGTTATCCTCTCTTTCGCACACTTATCCTGTCTTTGCTTCTTCCTCTTCCTTGAGGAAGCTTGAGTTGTAAAGCTCCCCAGATTTGTGGGAAGTATAGTGGTCTAGTCTATTTTAGAATCATACAATTTACAGCATAACTTAGAAAGTAGATTGAAAAGAGACCTTAACCTTTTAAGCTCTTGGAATTAGAAGAAACCTCAAAAATTGTTCAGTCTAATCTGAACCTGGTCAATATCTCCAACAAATGGTCATCAGCCTCCAGTTGAAATCCTCCACTGATGGGGGAATTCATTCCCTCCTGAGGCAGGCCATTCCATTTTTGGACAGCTCCAAAGTTAAGAAGTTATGTTAAAGTCCTTATGTCAGACTGAAGTTTTTCCCTGCACTTTTTATCAACTCTGTGCTGTGGAATCAAACTTAATTTTCCTTCTGCACTTTACATATTTATGATTGTCATGTCACATAATTGGACTTACCTAATACTCACAATCACACTAATGAACTTTTCCTCACCACTATTTACCATGGGTCTAGCTATCCTATATTACACTGAACTCCTGTAATTGAATTTCAGAATCCAATATTGAATTTGACATTTACCCCTATTTACTTCCATCTTTTTGGAATTAATACATTGTTATAGCCAAAAATGATCTTTTAAAATGCACGATTATGTCATTTGATATGTATTAGCCATTCCCTCCAGCTTTGTGTCAAATGCAAATTTGATAAGTGTGACATCTGTGCCTTCCTCCAAATAATCTGCAAAGATATAGAACATATTCTTTAATATACTGATCAGTTGCCGTTTTTTTTGCCCTTTCTTCCTTTTTAAAAAAATCCTTTATTTTAGGAGATGGGAACACAAGAAGAAGGGACACAGCAGAGAATCTAGTTGTTAGAATAGCAAAAGATGTCAAAAGAGAGAGAAAGGGAATAAGTATTTATTTCTAATGGCACTTATTAATTGCACTGTGCCAAATACTTTTATAAATAGTACTGCATTTGATCTTTATAACAACATCACAAGGTCAATTCTGTTATTATTCACATTTTATAGTTGAGGAAACTCAGGCAAATAGAAATTAAGTGACTTACACAACAAGTAGATGTCTGAGACTGAGGCTTACCTGACTCCAGCTCAGAGCTCTATCTCCTGGGCCATCTAAAGTGGCGAGAGTCAATTGGAGTCCATTGATGAGCTCCCTCCAGGATGGCATCTGTCACTAATCACCACTTTGGGGATCTATTCCTTCAATCATTCTAGTTCCACCTAACTATACTCTCATCCAATCTACATCTGTCCAGTTTGTTCATATGGATAACATAAGAAATAATGGTAAAAGCTTTGCTAAAATTCCAAGTTTCCTTTGTTGGGAAATCCCAATTGGGCTCTCTGTGGTCACTATTCCTTCTTCCCTTTCTAATTACTCACAAGGACACTCATACGTGTTATACGATGTATGCTATATAATATAATCTATATCCTATATGACATATATAGGAGATCAACACTGTGTCCTTTTTAGTGTTGGACATTATTTCAAAAATTATAATTTCTATTGAAATTAATAGTAAGGAGTCCTTAGGTAATATATTGCTTTCAAACCTCAAAGGCATATATAAATATTAGCTATTATTATTAAATGTTCCCTATTAAAATGAGACTTGGGGGGTTGATCTCCTAACTTTTAATTCTGTGATTCTGGCTTCACTAACACCAGGCTCTTTATTTCTCTTTTTTGGGAGGATTTTCAAGGGTATCACATGAGAAGGGCCCCCAGTCTCCCAAGGAGAGCTGAGCCAAGGGCCAAGGTGGGGCCGGCCTCCACAGGGGAGTGTTAGCCGAGATACTTTGCCTACCAAGATGCAGGGAATGGATGTTTTGATTTCTGAGCTTCATCATCTCTGGCAGTTCAGCCCAAGTCATTTGACATGCTATCCCCGTGCCAGTGTTGATGCAGCTGGGGAGGCTAAACCCCAAAAGCCAGGACCAGCCTTGTTCTGCCAGCAATTCTGAGGATCCTGGCCCCCTGGCTGGGAGCAGACTCCAGGCCTGCTGGCCCCTCTGAGGTTTGATCATTAGTCTTTCTGTCTCATAATTGGGCTGTAAACACCCAGCAGAATAAGAGACCCAGGAGCTATAATTATGAGCTATTAGCCACGTGGCCCAGAAGTGCTGACTCCACACAGCATCTCCTCCCTCTTCCCAGCAGGGCCTCAGTCTCCCAAACTTCAGATCTGCCAGCTCTTGGAAAGAATTCCAAACAGACGGCTTATTCCTCTCAGCAGGAGAGTGGAATTGATTTTCATCTCCCAGAATTCAGAGGAGTAGGGTGGTCAAGAGATTTGAGTTCCAATCCTGGTTCTTTCATGTCATAGCCAAATAATCACAAGCAAGTCAGTTTTAGAGACTGCCTCTTTGACTATAAAATAGGGAAGGGGGAATGGTATAGAGTTACTCTCATGATCTACCATAAGGTGTCATCATAAGAAAAACACTTTGTAAGTTACTGAGTTCAATAGAAATTTGAATTCTTGAAATGGTGTCAGACACAAAGAAGGGACAGTCCTATTCAGACTATACTGAGTGTAGATCTAGGCTACCACTTTTTGGAAAACTATTGAGAACCTGAAGAAGAGCTAGAGGAGAGAAATCAGGGTCATGGATCAGAGATTTAGATCTGGAAGGTGCTTCAGGGACCTGGACTATTATTTGCTCTATCACATATCAAAAGCAAGGCTTCCTCACTCTATCTACAAAAATCACACAGTTCAGGTTAACACCTCAGGAATCAGTTGGAGGAACTGGCAGATATTTAGCTCAGACAAAAATAAAATTTAAAAACTTTCCTACGATTAATACAATTCCAAGTGGGATTCCCCTTATGAGAAGGATTCATGCAAAACTCTCTTTTCTCCTGTGGCACCTTCCAGATTTGGATCCTCCTCACTTCAAGCCTGGACTGTTCTTATAGCCTGCAGCTTGTTCTTATTATTACTGAAATTCTAGATGAAGAAAATATGCTTTTTCTTGGAATTCAATAATTCATATATAGCTAAGTTTGTATATTCCTCTATAATACTTGTGAGAATTTACTTAAAATTTTGTTCTTTGTCCTTTAGAGATACAGAAAGGTTTCTTTGAGATCTATTCTCATTAAATAAATCAATTTTGAAAAATAATCAAATAGGAGCATCTAGAGACCTTCTGGTCTTTGGAGTGCATGATCTATATTTTTTTTTCTGAGAAGCAAAAGAAGTTAGAATGGTTTGTGAGGATAATGGGGGTGGGGGTGTGAGTGAGAATGCACATAAAGGCGAGAATATATATATATATGTGTGTGTGTGTGTGTGTGTGTGTGTGTGTGTGTGTGTGTGTGTGTGTGTAAAATAGATTGTTCAATTTTGTGCAACGATGAAAGTACCTTTTCTGCTGACTTATAACTGTGAAGGTTTCTACACTTGAATGGAGACGGAGAAAGGAAGGAAGGAAGGAAGGAAGGAAGGAAGGAAGGAAGGAAGGAAGGAAGGAAGGAAGGAAGGAAGGAAGGAAGGAAGGAAGGAAGGAAGGAAGGAAGGAAGGAAGGAAGGAAGGAAGGAAGGAAGGAAGGAAGGAAGGAAGGAAGGAAGGAAGGAAGGAAGGAAGGAAGGAAGGAAGGAAGGAAGGAAGGAAGGAAGGAAGGGAGGGAGGAAGGGAGGAAGGAAGGAAGGAAGGAAAGGAGGGAAGGAGGGAGGGAGGAAGGGAGGGAGGGAGGGAAGGAGGGAAGGAGGGAGGGAGGGAGGGAAGGAGGGAGGGAGGGAGGGAAGGAGGGAAGGAGGAAGGGAGGGAGGGAGGGAGGGAGGGAGAGAGAAAAAAGGAAGGAAAGAAGGGAGAGAAAGAAGGAATGGAGGGAAAGAAGAGGAATAGAAAGAAAAAGGCATGGAGGGAGGGAAGGAAGGATAGAGGAAGGAAAGGAAGGAAGAAATAGAAAGAAAGAAAGGGAGGAGAAAGAAAGGGGAAAATAGAGAGAAAGAAAGAAAAAAGAAACAAAGAATAAAAGAAAATGAAAAAAGAAGGAAATAAGGAAGGAGAAAGGGAGGAAAGAAGGAAGGGAGAGAAGAAGGAAGCAAGGAAGGAATGGAGGAAGAAGGAAGGAAGAAAGAGAAAAAGTCAAACTATGGAGTAAGATCATTAAGAGCAATGTCAAAAGCATACATGTGCTTTCTTTACAACACCCCTGCTCACTTCTCCACTCAAGAGTCTTCCATAGCTCCCTATTTAGATTAATTATAAACTCTCCTGCCTGACAGTCTAGCACCCACATGCCTTTCTAGACATTTTCTATTATCCTCCATATGTTTTTTAATAATCCATTCAAATTGTTCTAACTCCTTTGTCCAGACTTGAAATAGCTTCTCTCATCTCTATCATTGCACAATACATTGCTCATGCACTGCTGGATTGCATGCCTTCCTGACTTCCATGCTTTCCTAACTTCTAAGACTCTTAGAATCTTTACTTTCTTTCAAGGATAGGCTCAATTTCCCAGTATTTGATGTCCATGTTGTTGCCCTGGAGTCATCTGGCAATTTCCAGTAAGGATCATTGGTTAAGATGAGTAACCTCCCCAATTCATATTGGGGATCACTGACAGACAGGAATCTGGGGACTTCCAGGAAGGGGCTACATTCACCAGTCAAGTACCAGATTGGAGAATGGAATCCTAGATGTTTTATGGTTTCCCATTTTCCAAAAGAAATCAATTAGGGCTTTAGGATAAATGTGAAAGGGGCGTGATTCACCCTCCCAAGCTTAAAAATGGAGATAACATCATGGGATAGAAAGAAGACTGGACTTTGGCATCCAAGACAGAATAATAAAATCACCTAAACTCAGGGTTAGAAGGGAGATCAAGTCAGTCCATGTCTGAAAGTAGTCTGTGTTAAATATGGATTTGAATCTTAAAAATTAGTTCTTTTTTCACTGTGCCATAATTCTTTTCTTACCACTATCCTTCCTAAAATATATAGTGCCTTGAACTATATAAACTACTCTAGTTTGTGATGTGACTAGGACAAAGTATTTTGGAACCATCAGTCCCTTCAATGTGGACATTATATTTCTTTTATGTTACACTATTTGAGGCACAGTGAGTTTGTGGTCCACTGGAACCCTCAGATCTTTTTCTGGCTAGTCATGTGACCTCCTCTGCAGCATAAATCGTAATTAGTCAGCATCAACAGGTTGACAATAGGATGGGAGAGCTCATCTCTCTTTAGTAACAAGATACTGCAGGGGGTGGTTCTCCTTTCATTTGATTCTAGAAAACACTCAGTACCCCTCTTCTAGGATGGACGGGAAGATTGACTTATGACTTGTCTTTTAAGTTTTCAAAGAACCCCAAATCCCCTCTACTCTCTGTCCTTTCTGTCATTATCCCTGCAAGATTTCCTTACTTCCCTTTCCCCATACTGCCCACCTCTGATGGGCAAAAAATAGAGCATGAAAAAGCTTTTTAAAGTTCTCTTTTGTTACATCTGCTGCCTTGAGTCTCAATGCCCTGCTTTGTGCATCCTGGCTGATCCATCTGTCTGGGATTATAAACTCTGGGAGGCAGGGACCAGGCCTTTATTTGATTAGTCTCGGAACAATTCTTCCCAAGGCGCACACAGCTCAGGCTGAGCTCTCTGGGTGGGAGGGAGGGAAATCACAGCTGACGGATATTGGGAGGGGGAGAGGTGATGTCCAGTCTAACCTCACCCTCCACCTCCATCTTACACCCCACGGGATGCGAGGGGACAGATGTCTTTTTCTTCCATCCTCATTACTGGGACGGCAACCATGACTCTCAGGGGAGATTTCAAGAATCAGCCAGAAGCAAGACAGAGATCTGTGTGGCCTGGACAAGGTTAGGAAATCAAGCGTTCTTTGTGTTGCTGCCCACCCTGAGCTTGGAGCCTTTCCCAATAATGAAGATATTTTTGAAAAGCATTCCTCACAGAGCTCTTCTTCCTGGGAGAAACCATCTACTTTGCTTATGCTCTCACCCAAATCATCGCTGTGGCCATGGTGGCTACCGGAGGTGGATCTCCTATTAATAATAGCTATCATCTATGTAGAACTTACTGTGTGACAAAGATTGTGCTAAACACTTTATAATTACTTTTATCTCGTTATTTCACATGTGACTTAACTTGTTATAAAGTCAATCCAATAGGGAGTCAGCTAAAACCTGTCATTGAAAGTATATACTCACATATGCACAGACATACATTGTGTGCAGAGATATACATAAATATATATATATATATATTATATCCTACATGCACATACACATATTATATATTTATATATAATTATAATATTATATATATATATATATTACACACACACACACACACACACACACACACCCCTTTATGATATCCTACAGCCCTGAGGCAAATAGTGATTAAATGACATGTCCAAGGTGAATAATGAGTTCTTATTGCCTTGATATGATGACAGTCTTTGGATCCTGAGGCTGAGCTTCTCTGAAAGTGTCCTATTGTGAGATTGCAAAGCAGCCATCAGCCCATGCTAGAACCTTCCCACCTTAGAACCCAAGGGAAGGTGAGAAAACTCTTTGTCATTCTTTATCCCACTGAGCCCAGGACACTATATCGGAATCAAGTTACTGGTTGGTTCTTTTTCAGGTTATGACCCAATGAAATTCAGGCAAGAGAGTATCTTCTGTTTATTTTTTATTTTTTGGAAAAGGGCACATTTCTGTGTGTTTTGTGTACTTAGAAACAACCCACTTTATTGTTCAGTTGGTCCTGCTGACCTATTTTTATTTAATCCAGGGCAACTTCCTGGGAAAAAAATGGAATTCAGTTCAATTGGGTTCAATTAACAAGCATTTATGGAGGATCTGCTATATACCAAGCATTGAGCTAAATGCTGAAGATACAGAAGTAATAATTCTTGAGAAGCTCACATTCAAATGGAGGAAATGGCACAAATAAATTATGGTTTAATTCTACAAGCAAATATTAAGGGAAACCTTCTACGGTCTTGTACTAGACTTTGAGAATAAAAATAAAGAAAACTAAAAGAACCCTTGTCCTAAAGGATCGTATATCCTTTTACTCCCTTCATTTCCTCAGTTTCCATACTATAAAATGCAGGTAGACTCAATCCCTCCCAGGACTAACATATGTATAACATATATAACATGATTATTTTAATATATTCTACCATAGAGCAGGTGAAGCTAAATTGGTCAAATAATTGCCTTATGCACCTGTTTTTTCAGGAATATACTTGTTAGGTGAAAGGGGGGATCCCTATGAAGAAGGGAGATTTGAGAGCAAGCCCAGAATCCAGGCTCTATAAGACACAGAGCTGTATTGATGAGGTTTAGATCTGGGGGTTCCCTTTGGTCAGGGAACCAAATGATAATGTCTAGATTTAGGGAACCAAAATGAGATTAGGGTTCCTGGTGCTCAGGGAGTTAAATGATAAGGTCTAGTGGCAAGTTTGGGGTTCAGGGAACCAAATGGATATGTTTGGCTCCCCTATACCCCTTTGGGATTCAGCACAAGGGTAGGGAATTTGGGGGAACCCCCTTCTAGCAGCACAGAGGTTCTTTGTAATTTACAAACCCCAAAAGGCTAGACAGATAAAAGAGGTTTATTATTGGCATTGGGAAGTCAGTCTTTACTATGCATGAATAGAAAGGCTGAATTCCTCAGTGGAGGAGTTCTGGCAGAGAAGTAAAGTTTCTAGTAGAGAGATCCTGACAAAGAGGCATAAAGTCTTGTTAGGGAAATAGGTGAAGGAGATAAAGAGAGGGTAACACTGGAAGAAAATATTATTCCAGTGGGCAGAGGCTTCCTTGGCATAACCTGGCATAGCCTGGCATGTCAGGACCTCTGCTAGGAGTTGTTCCAAGTTGCAGTTTTTATAAGCCTTAGCTACAAGATAAAGAGGGCTAGTGGGAGCTAGTAGGTGGAGTTTCCAAGTTGGCTCTTTTTATCTACAAGCTGGATTTCATCTTGAGCTGAATTTGAATAGAATTGAATGAATCCCTAATTCAATAGGATTGGTATCTCCAGCTCCAAACTCAACCAGTCCCATCTAAGTTACAGAATGAAGCTGCTTGTCCTCGGGTGGGGTCCCCACAGTGGCAGAAGTCAAAGAGAATTTATCCTTCAAGGAGTTTTAGAGTTTTGGGGTCTCTTTGTTGTGCCACAGTTCTCTTTTAATGTCCTGACCCAGTTTCCCTCAGGTTATAACCATTCCCTTTTAATGTTAGGATAAAGGTTTTATATCTTAGATCTTAGGCTATATTTATTCCCTCTTAATGTTTGATGCGATAAAGGTCTTTATCCATTTTAGACATCATCAGGAGCCTCTCCAGTACCTCCCATTAAGTCATCCTCTTCCTTAGGTTCCTTCCTCCCATTAGGTCATCTCCATCCAGGTACCTCCCCCATTATGTCATTGTTCTTGTTACCCTATAAAAGAATTCTGTATCCGATATTCAAGGCTGGATTCTATGAGATGATAGTCTCGTTCAGCCCTGGGACCAACCATGGATCCATTTGGTCCCAGTAAATCTCTCCTATTTAATAAATTATTAAATTGTTCTCTAATCTCTATCTTGCTCAGTTTCTCCGGCATTACATCTTCTTCAGTATGACTGACAAAATGGCAGGAAAGAAGAGCTTGGAATACCCTTGTGTCACAAGATGTGCCTGACATCCTGGGGTAGCACCAGAGGCAGAGCCAACATATTTTATGCCCAAAGCAAGCGGTATGAAGCATGAGCCTGGAGGTTTCTGGGAAAAGCTCCTTGGCAGTCTGGGGATAGAGCTCACCTGGGGCATGGCTGGCTCCCGAAGGAGGAAGCACACACCATCTGTCGGCTTCCTATTTTAGCTAATCATTCTTGTTATTGGAGAGGCAATATGAGGTCAAGTAGATAGAGAGTTAAACTGGAGCCTGGAAGAACTCTGTTCAAGTCCCTTTTCTGTTGGACTCTGGACAAGTCATTTACTTCCAGTGAAGCAGGTAACTTTGTAAAACTCTATCAGAGCCAGGGCCAATCTATAATTAGTAGAAGGAGTTTTCTCATCAAATGTTCCTTAATCCAATAAAATCACAAGTTTTGTTTTGCTAGATAGAGGCTAAGCTCAGTTGGTTCTAGACACCATGAGCATCCTCTAAATCAAAGTTAAACCCACTTCTGTGATAAAGTCCTGTGCTCCTTCCCCCAAGAAAGGTTATTTCAAATGGGAGAGTACACTTAGCAACTCTTTTTTTCTTTGGCTATTTTATGAATTTGGGTTAAGCTACAACTTCTATGTTCCTATTTAGCCCTTCAGGGAAGGCAGGATAATAAGAGACTTATGCTTTCTTCCCCAATTTCCTGACTCTCTCCCTCCCAATTATAGGCAGCTGGGGAGGTGAATTGAATAAACATTTGCAAATTATTCTAAGTATCTGGGATGAAGGTGCTAATAGAAAGTGGGATGATTATATCATCAGAATGGCTTTTAAATTTCTCAAACTTCATTTCAAAGCCACACAGACCTAATGAATTCAATGAATAGAGGTTTGCCCAGGGACTTTGCAAATAGAAGGTTCTCTCTAAAAGATGGAAATTAAGAATTGTCACAGTAAGAGCATTGGATGCACACAATAGACAATTAGCCTTGGAATGTCTGCTCACAAAGGTAGCTCTGGAACAGGTCTTCATTCTACTTTTTTGCCTAATGGGATGTTAAAGATTCCTAATTATGCAAAGAAACCAGTGTCTGGGCCAAATTATCAGGGTACCAGCATTCAGACTAGCAGGGTATTCTTCTATACGGGACAAAACTCTAGACTTGTGGCTGGGAATCTAGCTTTGGACATTTGCTAAACTATAACCATAGGCAAGTGTCTATAGGCACCTCTAGGTGCCTCTGTTTCCTCCCCTGTAAAATATGGCCAATAACACTCATATTATTCACTTCATTACTGGGGACTTGGAGGAAATAATGTATATGAATAAAGCACTTTGTCATTGTCAATTATTGATATATTTCTTTATGAACCCAAATCCTTAAAGACTTGTCTTTTCAGGGTAGTAAATATTGGTCAAATACCATCATGGAATAGAGAGTTGTGATTGCCTCCGAGTTACAAAACCCAGCTCACTCCAAATATCGGGACACCCAGAAGAATCTACTAAGAACGAAAAGCAGGATCCAGGCATAGGAAACTTTTAATCATATGGTAATTTGTCAAGGCTATCTTCCCTTGAGAATGGCCAAGAGTACATTCTTGGATCATTTTTTCAATTGGGAATTGACTCTCATTCTCACACATTTCAAATAATCCCTAATATATTTTGGAAACCAGAACTTGCTGCAAAGGTTTTTCCCCAGTTAATTGTTTCCTTTTTAATCTTAGCTTTATTAGATTTGTTTTGCAAACCCTTTTTTAATTTTATGTAATCAAAATTATTCTTTCATGGTTCTCTCTATCCTTTGGCTGGTATTAGCACAGAGCTGAGTAATCTCAAGAAATTTTTGAGAAGGTAGATGAAGAGGCAAAATATGGTCAGGATATATATATATAAGTAACAAATAGAATATTCACACAAACTTCTAATGTTCACACATCAATTTCCTCCCCCAAAACAATGTGAAGTATCTGATCTAAGTGTTGTTATTCCCATTTCCTGGGTGAGAAAAACTGAGACTCAGAGAAGGGAATTGTCTTGTTTGTGAACTTTCAGCTAGTCAACAGAGGCAAAAATTTGAATCCAAGTCTCAAGAATAATGAGCTCTTTAGAGAGATCAAAGGAAGGCAAAAGGCTATAATTATCCTATAGCAGAAGGGGGGGGGGGAAAACAAGTCACTACTAGGTAAAAGGAAGAGTTTGGAGTTTGCTTCTAGTACTGTAATTCTTTGTTCTATTGTTCTAAAATGACTTTCAGATTTGATGTTCCTTGGCTTATGTCTTTAAGTCCCTTCCAGCTCTGATGTTCTATGTTCTAAGGTTCCTTCCAGTGCTATCATGACATTTTTTGCTGCAATGTTCTCAGGTCATTTCTAGTTCTGATATTCTATTCTCTGTGTTCTCAGAGCCTTTTCAAAGTAGGAATTCTTGGAACCTGGTTACAGATAGAAAGATATGTATCTATATATGTACATGTACATATATAGATACATACACACGCATGTGGATATATGAACATGTGTGTATAGAGGCAAGATATTGGCCAGAGCCTAGGCTATCCAGAAGTAGACCAGGCTGTCTCAGAAATTAGTGTAACTGATGACTTCCCAAGAAAGTCATTTGATAATTCCAGACCCAATTTTAAAGGTCTGTTAATCATTAAGACTCTGGGAAGGAGAACAAAAGGTTTTGCTCTTCTAGTAGAAATATTTGACCTCCTGAACCTTTACTTAATTTCTTAGAAGAAGCTAACTAATTAATGAATTGGAGATATTCTAAGGGGTATATAAACTGGGTAATCTCTAGTTGTTGAGGTAATCCAAGTCTCCTTGGTTATTCTAACTTAATGGATTACTTACCTCTAAACAAATTTCTTTGTGAGGGGATTATATGGTTTCTTATAAAATCATTAACTAAGGTAGATTGAATTTATAACTTGGATTCAGTTTACCTGGGGAATTTGGGAGATAGGGTGCTCATATTGGGTAGGAGTAAAACCATTGTAAAACTTGTGAAACTGACCATCATAAAATTCAGGTCAAAATTTAACAAGTCCATGTTACCTCCAGGCATTGATCGAGATAATGAGAATCCATGAGATAAGGGGAAGGAAAGGGAGGTTGTCATGATTTCTTATGGCTTGTGACTATATAATCTCCCTTGATTTCTGAAGGGGTGACCTCCTTTAAGCTGGGGAACCCCAGTTTATTGGATGTCTGGTTCTCATGAGATTCCTGAATAAAGCTTCTATTCTTCACTTTGAGAGACCTCTGAGAAGTCATTTTGAATTAGGATTGCTATACCACACAGAAAGTACCAGGACCAAAGTTACTGGAGCTAATCCAGGAGAAGCTGAAAAGTCATTTTTCAGGGATGCTGCCAAAGACAAGCTCTTGAGGCGATTTTTGTACTCAGTACTTTGGAAGTCCCTTCTCAGGCTTAGATTCTGCACTGGATCATATATAATGGGATGAGAAGGAAAAGGACTGTCAGGGAGGGAAATTCTGGCCTAAATTAGATGGCATGATCTCTGAGTGCTTCCTTTTCCCCCCAAATTAGGAGTAGGATGGGTGCTGAACTGAGATGATCTGGTTTTCCTGTGGAGAAGACTGGAAGAAAAGAGAGAACAAGCTGATCACAAATGAGAAATTAGATTTCTAGCTCTAGTGAACAAAGTTTACCCAGATAACTAATCTCTAAACCTCTCACTTGCCTGATATAGACTCACCTGATATAGTCAGATAATTGGGATCCCCTTCATGGCCAACTGGGAGTGGGCTCTTTGAGTGACTGACAGCCGATGAGAAGTAGCAGATTTAAATATGAGAATTCTCTTTTCTCCCCAGGGTGGGAGCACCAGCATGGACTACTGTGTTCTGTGGTTGTCCCTAGAGCCTTTGGCAAAGGCTGTGGCCTGAGCAGTGAATCATCAGTGTTTAGCTAGACTCTCTTTGGTTCCCTTTGGCTTTCTCATCCTGTCAACAAATCTTGACACTGAGATGAATTTCTAACAAATGTGAATCATATCAGGAAGTCAGGGTCAGTACATGGGAGAGATAAACAGCACTGAGGCTTTGTGTTTTATTTCAGGGTAGTGTAAGACATGTAAGTGTCCCCACATGTGGGTGTATAAAGGGAGGGATCATATTAGGGAAGAGAATTATTGTTCAATTCTAAGGGATAAGTCTCATTCCTAAAATTAGAGCTCTTTGAAATTAAAAAAAAAAAAAAAAAAAAAAAAAAAAGACTATTTTTTAAGCCAGTAGTCAACAAGCATTGATTAAACACTTAGGATGTGCCAGGGACTGTGCTAAGTGTGGGAGACACAAAGAAATACAGCCTCTGCCTTCAAGGAACTAACATTCTAATGGGAGGAGCACATCAGCACAAACAAGCTACATCTGGGAATAATTGGAAATAATTAACCAAAGGGAAAGGCACCAGGATATTATTATCCTCCACTTTTATTAGATGGCATACCCACCCCCAGCTCTAGCTAGTCAGCCAGAGGATACAATTAGTTCAATATAAAAGCATTGAATGAAATTGCATAAGAGGAAAGCAGCAATTAAAACACTCCCCAGTGGGACCGGCTCTTCTACATATATACAAACCACGAGTGAAAAAAATATACCTAGGGTGTACTTGTGAAAGGACACATGGACCAGGAGATTTCCACAGATGGGACTCACATAGAGGGGAAAACTTGTGGCCAAAGAACATGTATGGAGGGACTTGCATAATTAGGGCATGTATTGGGTGGGCAATAGATGCCTCCAGTACTACCCAGGCCATCATTTGATAGATGAGAAAACGGAGAATGAAAAAGGTAACTTGATTTGCTCAGTGTCACAGAACTAGTGAAGTTTGAGACCTGATCTGAATGAGGAAGATTAGTCTTCCTGATACCAGGCTCAGTAGTGAGTAAATACTCTATTTACTTCATCACTTAGCTGGCCCCCATGTCACTACTCAACTCAATAAACACTAATAGCTTTCTGTTTTCTTTAGGATCAACAAAACAAAACAAAACAAAACAAAACCTTCTATTTGGCTTTAAAACTTCCAACTTGATCATTTATTAGTCCTCTTCATAATCATGGTCCTACCAAATTACTGTTCTTCATACACAATACTAGATTTTCCATCTTTTTCCCTTTGTGATAACTGTCTCCGATGGAATGTGTTCTCATTGTGTATTCTGATTATCTATAAATAGAGAATATGATTGATGAGGTCTAGATATGGGGGTACCCAAATGAAATTAGGGTTTAATTGAGGTCTAGTGGCAGGTTCAGGGTACAGGGAGTCAAATAGAGCTCCCCTGCAACTCCTTTGGATTTGGCGCAAGGATATGGAGTTAAATGAGGTCTAGTAGTGACGCAAGAGTCCCCTGTAAAGGAACTTACAGACCTGAAAACCTAGATTGATAAAAGAGGTTTATTATAGGGTTTGGAAGTAAAGTTAAAGTCTAGTTAGTAAAAGGTGAAGGTAGAGATAAGAGGGCACCGGAAACAATGTTCAAGTGGGCAGAGATCCTTGGCAGCCAGGCATAAAGCTGCCATGTTTGGAACCTCTGCAAAGAGAGGACTCCAGCTTGGCTCTTTTATAATGAGAGATTTAGCTAAAGGGGCCCGTGGGTGGAGTCCCAAGTTGACTCAGAGCAGGGATCTTCTATTGTAATTCAAAAGGATGCTTTTGACCAGGATTTGTGAATCAAAGGTCCTAGCTTCTTGAATTGATAATGCATCTGCTAGGAGGGGTTGGGAATCAGAAAGGAATAAATGAATCTGAAAGGACTAGTTTCTTAAAGGGATCACATGATGATCTGCTGAAAAGGTATTAACTTGATGATTGGGCTTTGCTGTAGAGAGTTTGAACTTGTACCTCAGAAATCAGCAAATATTACAAAATCAGGCTCAATTTACTGTTTCATCTTTTGTCTAGACTTAAGAAAATGATGGGAAAATATGAATGCATATTAAACTCAAAAGTATGCCATGTACTTTTGGGGGGGAGTGTTTAAATATTTAACAGCATGCAAGCTCTGATGATTAATTTAACATCTGATTATTGTCTTTTATGGCATAAGATAGAAATTTTCCCTACTTGGCTAAGTGAATTGAAAAAATTTAACTGAATAATAAATGATGCCCAATTTCATTCACAAGTCCATCCTACCTCTCAGGATAGGGAACTCCTAAAAAGCAAAATGATTTCACTAGTTACTAACTCACCTTGGCTTGTAGCACTTGCAAATGAGGTGGAGATTGTCCATAAAAATATTCTATACCATAAGGAAATTCCTTGGTTATCTCTTGGCAAAGTCCTTAAAAGTCATCAAACTTAAAAGATGTTAGGAACTTTTCTGTTTACCAAGAGATCAGAATTCCAGAATTTCCAACCTTTTCTTTGATAAGACTGTCAGTAGCATGCTACCTAGCAAATTCAAACAACAACAACAATCTAAGGTTGATTTGATATTATTTCTTAAATCTAGCTTTAATATCACCTTCAGTTCCCAATATACCCCTCCTCCCTAACTTAATAATTCTTAATATGTAGAATTAATATAATTTTCATAACAAAGAATTTTTTAAATGGGGGGAAAAATCAATTCAGCAAAACTAATCAACGTAGCAATCAAAACTGACTGCATATGCAGGGCTCTACACCTGTCCATAGTCCCTTTCTTCCCTCCCACCAAGAAGAGAAAGAAGTGAATTTTAATATTTCTTTTCTAATGCTAAGCACAATTATTATAATGGAATAAATATTTTTGTTGCTGCTAGTCTTTCATTGTGTATATTGTTCTAGTTCCACTTTTTTTTTTTTTGCATTGATTCCTTTGTCTTTCCACATTTCTTTGAATTTTTCATGTTTAGTTCTCACCATACACCTTGCTGTATCAAAATCTATTTAACGATTTCTCAATAGGATATCTGCTTTGCTTCGATTTTTTTTTGCTATTACAAAAAGTGTTGCTGTAACATAGATTGGATCTTTCCTTTTTTAACTTCCTTAGGGTATTTGCCTAGTAATTATTAGGCCTAGTTGCCTAGTAATAGGATCTCTGGATCAATAAATAAAGATTCAGTATCTTAATAAAATCTCAATAAATAGATTTTTAGTCAATATCTTTTTATAGTTTCTAATTGCTTTCCAGAATGTTTGGACTAATTAACAGTTTCACCAACAATGCATCAGCATGATGATCTTTCCACAATCTCTCCAACATTGACTTCCCATCCTTTTATCATCTTTGCCAATTTTCTAAGTGTTTTTGATTTAACTTGCAATTCTCTTATTATTAGTCAGAGCAGTCTTTCATAGAACTGTTAATAGTTTGACATTCTTCCTTTGAGAACTATTTATTTAACACCTCTGAGCCTTTATCTATTGGGAAATTGCTTATAATGATATATATTGGTATTGGACAAGTAAGTAGCATAGTGGATAAGGTGCCAGCCCTGAAATCAGGAGAATCTGATTTCATATACAACCTGAGACATTTACTAGCTGTATGACCTGGGCAAGTCACTTAACTCTGTTTGCCTAGGTTTCCTCTTCTGTAAAATAAGCTGGAGAAGGAAATGGCAAATCATCCCAGTATCTTTGCTAAGAAAACCTTAAATGGGGTCATAGAGAGTTGGACATGACTAAACCTACTCAACAACAATATCAGTGTAAGCTTTCTCTATATCTTAGCAGACAAAAACAATATTTTAACCATGAATGAGAAGATAATGAGAAGGTAACTGCTTTTTGAAAGAAATTTCTGCTGTGATAAGCTCATTTGAAAATAGATACTTGGAAATGTTTCTATTGTGTGATTTTGTCACTGAAAATTATGCTTGTCACTTATTAAAACTCTTCTATATGCATACTTGAAAAACATGGAGACAGAATTTTTTAGGAAAAAACGTTCCTTATGATGAGTTTCAGTGAGTTTTGGACCCGTTTGTTAGAGATATGAAAATGTAACACCATCTGATTAGGTTGTAAGAGCATCTGATTGGCATTAAGGAGGATGACATTTTCTTAGTTAAAAATTTGTGTGATTGGTGAATGGGATTGGAAATGGGACAACATGATGTATTGCACACTACTGACAATGCTTTTTTCCCATTTGTATCCATGTGTTCACCCATCTTCGAAAAGGCAAGGTGTATTTATGCACCTCCGACAGTTGATAAGACCAAGAGAATTTAAAAGAATACATATTTGTAGTATTTATGGATAAATTTTCCAAAATTAGGGGTGGAGGATGTAATTTTTCTAATGATCAAGAAAGTTTGGAGACTACTGCTTTTAGATCTCTCAACATGGTAGGGACCAGTGAAACACTGGCTGGACTGTCCATTGGTTAGTTACTTTATGGCCCCCCTCAACATGTGACTGGCCATGCTTCTTTTTTAACCATACATCTCTCTAATGACATCTGTTGTATCACTTCCTCCGTACAATTTACTATTTGTCATGCTTGGACCTGCCACACTGCGCTCCACTGGTTCTTGGATGATTTCCATTTTAATTTCTTGGAGACAGTGGTATTCTGTGATGTGCAGTTATCCAGGGCTCCTAGAAAACCATTGCTGTAAAAAATACAGGTCTTTGTTTCGGGGGTAAATGGAAGCCTGTGTGGAGATAGATACAGGCTGAAAAATAACCCCAATTCTAAGCCATGCTTGAGTTTTATACAAATCAGATTTGAGGAAAAAAATGTAACCGTTATTCAGGTCAGTTCTGTGAAAGAGACTGATGAAACTCAGTAAGCAAGGATTGATGCTTATATCTATTCTTAAGGGACAGCTCACAAAAAAGTAATTGCTGGAGGTGGAGGGGTGGGACAAAGACAATAATAGAAAATTAGGGGGGTAGGATGGGAGGCTGTTAAATCCACTAGGAAGGATTATACAAGGAGCCTGGGAGGCCCTCCTAGACATAAATCCAAGGGTGGGAGGTATACTCAAGCCATGGGGATCTTTAGGAAACTGCCTGGGAAAGGAGGGAGCAGCTAAGCCATGAATAAAGAGGATGTTCAGTTATAACTGGCATCGGGTTGGGGAGAATGGATAGGGAACACTAGGGGAAGGGAGCTTCTTAAACTGCTCTTTCTCTGTGATTTAGGAAGTCAGAACTTTCCTGTTTGAGTTATTGTGCACTGGAGTAGAGGAGGATCTGAAGCAGCCTTAATACCATTTGAGGGAAGTGAATTCCTGTACCTCTCTCTTTTCACTGTGTATTTCTTCCCTCTACTTGTCAAGTGGATCTCTGTTAGAAGATCTGGTTTTGGATTGCAAACTTTTTTTTTTTAAACCCAGGACAAGGAATTTCCTTCCATCTGTGCCTCAGTTTCCTCATTTGTAAAATGAGGATGTTGGATACATGATTTCTAAATTCTCTTTCAATATGATTCTGTTTTATGCTATACGATTTCTTCTAGCTGTAATATTCTGTGCACTATGTTAAGTTTCCTTAAAGCTGGAAAGGATCATGAAGATCATCTGTCTATTCCTATTCTGGTCTAGATGAAGAAACTGGGATTCAGAGAAGTTAAATAATTTTCCCGATGTCACACAGTCAGTAAGTAGCAAATATTTAATATTTTAATATTCAGTGGTTCTCTATGAAAAATAGAGAATTTCCAAGGAAGCTCTACTCCCAAATGAATTCTTGATCCCAGAATTAGTGACTCCACTCTTGCCCACTAGCATGCATATGTGGCCTCTGGTCACAGCCATAGTGACCATCTGTAGAACTGTGCCTTTCACGCCATGTGGAGGGCAGGGGGCAGGGGCTGAGCAGCCAGCTTGCTTCTAATGACAATCTCTGAGGGATGATGAAGGTTTGGACATCTTGTGTAGAGCCTCTCAAAAGGACAAAGAGGGAGCCGATGAATTGTCTGTTCTCTTTGTAGGGAATATTTGGCCTCAATTAAGTGGGTGGGATGGTAGGAGGGAAAAGGAGAGGAGAGAACGTGAGACTTATGAAAATGAAGACTGTCTATGGAAGGGAAGAGACATAGAGTGGGGAGCCCTACACTGTTTCTTCTGCTCTTTCCACTGCCTGCCTGCACCTCACCTATGGTCTCCCTAGTCCCCTTAAATTAGAAAATGTGTTTGACCCCATCAGAGGACAAAGTCCCTGCCTTTCAGGACCATATCAGGGAGCTACAGGATTTTGATGATAAATCTGATTTTCTCAGTACAGGATGGTGGAAAGAAGCCTATGCTTGAAATCAGGGGAAGTGGGTTTAAATCCCAGCTCTGCTGATGACTTCCTGTGCAACTATGGGCACCTATTACTTGATTTCTCTGAACCTATCTGAAAAATGGAGATGGGTAATACTTGTATTTGCTTTAGAGGAGTGCTAGGAAGAAAGAAATCTAAAATGAGTTCTTCTTCTTCTTTCTGTTTTTCCTCTTCCCTTTCCCTATCCCTTCCCCTTTCTTTTCTCCTTCTCCTCTTCCTCTCCTCCCTTCTCCTTCCCTTCCTCTTCCTCCTCTTTTTGTTCCTTCCCTTCTTCTTCCTCCTCCTCCTTTTTCTTCATCTTCATTGCTATTATTATCATCCATTCTTCTTATCCTTTTCAATAGGTTTCTAACGGAAATGGTGCTGGGATAAGTCATCATCTTATTTCTTTATAGTCAATGTACCACGACGTACCCCAGACAATTATGAGTGAGTAAAACAACTGCTTTTTCTAGTTGAATGAGGAGTGGGTTGCAAGCCCATCCTCTTCAACCTCACTTAGAAAGTCTCCAGTAGCAGATAGGATGTTGAAGATGTTTCCATAAGATTTTGAACTCTTTGACTAGCTAGTTATACTTTGAAAGTTTTTTATTCCAAGTAACTTAGAGATGATGAGTCCTTGACATGACAACTAAAATGAATTGTTATTATTAAATTATTACTAAAACAATATCATGGCCAGCTTATGCTCCAAGATTATCTTGGATCTTAGGGACCTTGCAGTCCAATCTCCTAATTTTACGTGAAGAAGTAGAGACTCAGTCTGTTACCTGAGGATACAGCTAGATAACCACATAAGACTCCTCACCAAGTTAATCCCAGGATGCTGATATTATTATTGTTGTTGTTGTTGTTTTGGCTATCAAGATGGTCTGCCTATTTATGCACAGAGTGGGATTTGGAACCATAGCAGAAGTAAGCATACTGACAAAACTGTAGATCTTTAAGGCTGGGTTTTGGGTTCTAATATGACTATTCCATATTCTCAGTGGTGCTTTCTGGTACTAACATTCTCTGATTCAGTGCAAATGGGAGCTAAGATGCCTTCTCCCTATAGGATATATTGGGAGCTAAAGTAAAGCTTTCTGTGACCATCTTTCCTTGAGCCCTTCCTCCCAAGGATTCCAAATAAGTTCTTGCAGAAGGCCAAGAAAGAGGCTGCCCCCTAACCATGTGGTCCTGACCGACTCCCTTTCCCCCTCTCACGCTTGCCTGTTGTCCTCTTTAAAATGAAATGTTTGGACAGGATGATCTCCAGTTCTGAAATCCTGTGATCTAGGGAAGGCAGCTGAGTGTGGGAAGCCAGCTTGCTCAGAGCTGGGCAGCTGGCTTTTTTTATTGGTCTGCCCACTCCTGCAGGTACAGGGAAATTAGTCAGTTTGTCTCTAAAGGCCTGCTGCCCAGGCAGTCTGAAACTTGCTTTTTTTTTTTTCTTTTTCTTTTCATTTTTACTAGGAACTATTAAGAAGTGGCTCAAGCAAATCAAGGAAGGATATGGATCACTCTGACATCATTGCCAATTCCCAGGTTTTGTGTTGTTGGGTTAAAGGAGGGAGCCTTTTCTTGACCATATGACCATCTGGCCTGGGAGCTACCAGCCCTGATTCATTGAAAGAATTCTAAAATCCCAAAGCTGGGTGGGACCATTAGAGATTTTGCTCATCAGGCCCTGGTCGGGGCAGAAGATAAAGCCCCGATCTGTCTTAGTCAGTTCTACCACATACCCAGCACTGTGTTAATCACTGAGAATACCAAAAGAAAAAAAAAAAAAGCCCAAGACAATCCCTGCCCTCAAGGAGTTCCCAGTCTAATGCTGAAGACAACTAGAGAACTAGAATTTGGGGAAAGATTTGAGGCAGGAAGACCAACCAGCAAGCTATTGCAATGGTCCTGGCTTGGGATGATGAGGGTCTGTATCAGGGTAAAGAGAGAAGGAGTTTACAAAGGTAGAAAAGACAAGATGTTTCAACAGATACAAAGTTAAACTAGAGGTTTACAAAGGTAGAAAAGACAAGATGTTTCAACAGATACAAAGTTAAACTAGAGGTTTACAAAGGTAGAAAAGACAAGATGTTTCAACAGATACAAAGTTAAACTAGAGGTTTACAAAGGTAGAAAAGACAAGATGTTTCAACAGATACAAAGTTAAACTAGAGGTTTACAAAGGTAGAAAAGACAAGATGTTTCAACAGATACAAAGTTAAAGTAGAGGTTTACAAAGGTAGAAAAGACAAGATGTTTCAACAGATACAAAGTTAAACTAGAGGTTTACAAAGGTAGAAAAGACAAGATGTTTCAATAGATACAAAGTTAAACTAGAGGTTTACAAAGGTAGAAAAGACAAGATGTTTGAACAGATACAAAGTTAAACTAGAGGTTTACAAAGGTAGAAAAGACAAGATGTTTCAATAGATACAAAGTTAAACTAGAGGTTTACAAAGGTAGAAAAGACAAGATGTTTGAACAGATACAAAGTTAAACTAGAGGTTTACAAAGGTAGAAAAGACAAGATGTTTCAACAGATACAAAGTTAAACTAGAGGTTTACAAAGGTAGAAAAGACAAGATGTTTCAACAGATACAAAGTTAAACTAGAGGTTTACAAAGGTAGAAAAGACAAGATGTTTCAATAGATACAAAGTTAAACTAGAGGTTTACAAAGGTAGAAAAGACAAGATGTTTCAACAGATACAAAGTTAAACTAGAGGTTTACAAAGGTAGAAAAGACAAGATGTTTCAACAGATACAAAGTTAAACTAGAGGTTTACAAAGGTAGAAAAGACAAGATGTTTCAATAGATACAAAGTTAAACTAGAGGTTTACAAAGGTAGAAAAGACAAGATGTTTGAACAGATACAAAGTTAAACTAGAGGTTTACAAAGGTAGAAAAGACAAGATGTTTGAACAGATACAAAGTTAAACTAGAGGTTTACAAAGGTAGAAAAGACAAGATGTTTCAATAGATACAAAGTTAAACTAGAGGTTTACAAAGGTAGAAAAGACAAGATGTTTGAACAGATACAAAGTTAAACTAGAGGTTTACAAAGGTAGAAAAGACAAGATGTTTGAACAGATACAAAGTTAAACTAGAGGTTTACAAAGGTAGAAAAGACAAGATGTTTCAACAGATACAAAGTTAAACTAGAGGTTTACAAAGGTAGAAAAGACAAGATGTTTCAACAGATACAAAGTTAAACTAGAGGTTTACAAAGGTAGAAAAGACAAGATGTTTCAATAGATACAAAGTTAAACTAGAGGTTTACAAAGGTAGAAAAGACAAGATGTTTCAACAGATACAAAGTTAAACTAGAGGTTTACAAAGGTAGAAAAGACAAGATGTTTCAACAGATACAAAGTTAAACTAGAGGTTTACAAAGGTAGAAAAGACAAGATGTTTCAATAGATACAAAGTTAAACTAGAGGTTTACAAAGGTAGAAAAGACAAGATGTTTCAACAGATACAAAGTTAAAGTAGAGGTTTACAAAGGTAGAAAAGACAAGATGTTTCAACAGATACAAAGTTAAACTAGAGGTTTACAAAGGTAGAAAAGACAAGATGTTTCAATAGATACAAAGTTAAACTAGAGGTTTACAAAGGTAGAAAAGACAAGATGTTTCAACAGATACAAAGTTAAACTAGAGGTTTACAAAGGTAGAAAAGACAAGATGTTTCAACAGATACAAAGTTAAACTAGAGGTTTACAAAGGTAGAAAAGACAAGATGTTTCAATAGATACAAAGTTAAACTAGAGGTTTACAAAGGTAGAAAAGACAAGATGTTTCAATAGATACAAAGTTAAACTAGAGGTTTACAAAGGTAGAAAAGACAAGATGTTTGAACAGATACAAAGTTAAACTAGATGTTTACAAAGGTAGAAAAGATGATGTTTCAACAGATACAAAGTCAAACTAGAGGTTTACAAAGGTAGAAAAGACAAGATGTTTCAACAGATACAAAGTTAAACTAGAGGTTTACAAAGGTAGAAAAGACAAGATGTTTCAACAGATACAAAGTTAAACTAGAGGTTTACAAAGGTAGAAAAGACAAGATGTTTCAACAGATACAAAGTTAAACTAGAGGTTTACAAAGGTAGAAAAGACAAGATGTTTCAATAGATACAAAGTTAAACTAGAGGTTTACAAAGGTAGAAAAGACAAGATGTTTGAACAGATACAAAGTTAAACTAGAGGTTTACAAAGGTAGAAAAGACAAGATGTTTCAACAGATACAAAGTTAAACTAGAGGTTTACAAAGGTAGAAAAGACAAGATGTTTCAACAGATACAAAGTTAAACTAGAGGTTTACAAAGGTAGAAAAGACAAGATGTTTCAACAGATACAAAGTTAAACTAGAGGTTTACAAAGGTAGAAAAGACAAGATGTTTCAACAGATACAAAGTTAAATTAGAGGTTTACAAAGGTAGAAAAGACAAGATGTTTCAACAGATACAAAGTTAAACTAGAGGTTTACAAAGGTAGAAAAGACAAGATGTTTCAACAGATACAAAGTTAAACTAGAGGTTTACAAAGGTAGAAAAGACAAGATGTTTGAACAGATACAAAGTTAAACTAGATGTTTACAAAGGTAGAAAAGATGATGTTTCAACAGATACAAAGTTAAACTAGATGTTTACAAAGGTAGAAATGACAAGATGTTTCAATAGATGCAAAGTTAAATAAGATGTTTACAAAGGAAGAAATGACAAGATGTTTCAACAGATACAAAGTTAAACTAGATTCTTTTTTTGACAAAAATCTTTTAACAGATTGAAGGTGGGAGGTGAGAGATAGTAAAGAGTTGAGAATGATACCTAAATTGTGAGTCTGGATAACTAATTGTGCCCTCTTCAGGAAGAGGCAAGTTAGGAAGAGAAGAGGGCTTGGGGGGTGGGGGTGGGGGAAGAGAATTCTTTAATGGGTTTAGATGCTCTGTTTTACATCCTTAATTTCTTCCAACCTCTCATCATATGTAGGAGATCTTAGAACATAGAATATAGACTATCCAAGATGGAAGGGACCTTAGAATACAAAATGTCAGAGCTAGAACATAGAATGTCAGAGCTGGAAACCAACTTAGGACATTGAACACAATATCAGAACTAGAAAAGGCCTTAAAACAAAATATAGAATGCTCATGTTTATACCCTTTAATCTAGCAGTGTCTCTACTGGGCCTATATCCCAAAGAGATCATAAAAAGGGAAAAGATCCCACATGTGCAAAAATGTTTGTGGCAGCCCTTTTTGTGTTGGCAAGGAACTGGAAAATGAGTGGATGCCCATCAGTGGGAGAATGGCTGAATAAGTTATGGTAGATGAATGTAAGGGAATATTATTGCTCTGTAAGAAACGATCAGCAGGGTGATTTCAGAGAGTCCTGGAGAGACTTACAGGAACTGATCCTGGGTGAAACGAGCAGAACCAAGAGATCATTGTACACTGCAACAGCAAGATTATATGATGATCAATTCTGATGCACATGGCTCTTTTCAACAGTGAGGTAATTCCGGCAGTTCCAATGGTCTTGTGATGGAGAGACCCATCTGAATCCAGAGAGAGGATTATGGGAACTGAGTATGAATCATAACATAATATTTTCAACTTTTTGTTGTTGTTATTGTTTGCTTGTTTTTTTTTTTCTCATTTTTCCCCTTTTTGATCTGATTTGTCTTGTGTAGTATGATGTGTGGAAATTTGTAGAAGAATTGCACATATTTAATATATATTGGATTATTTGCTATCTAGGGGAGGCAGTGGAGGGGGGAGAGAGGGAGAAAAAATTTGGAACACAAGATTTTGCAAGAGTGTACATGAAAACTATGTATGTATTTTGAAAGTAAAAAGCTAAAAAAAAAAGAATGTTCATGTTTAAAGTGACTTTGGAACATAAGATTTCAGGGGGACCTACAATATAGGAAGGAACCTTAGAACAGAGAATGAAAGAACAGCTTAGAACATAAATCATAAAATATTCTACTTGGGAGGGACCTTTGAGATTACCCAATCAAATCTTTTCTTTTTACAGATGAGATAACTTAGATTCAAGACAGGAAGTAATTGCAGTTCTTTAAATATTAAAATACATACATATATATATGTATGTATATATGTATGCATATGTATATGTATGTATGTATGTATGTATGTGTGTATATATCTATCTACATATATATATATATATATATATATATATATATATATATATATATATATATATATATATATATGAAGAAATTCTCTACCTTGGATTTGCTTTTTCTACAAAAAGCAAAAGCTATCCTGGCCTCATTTATTTGCTAAGTGGGAGTCCCGTGCCTTCACCTCTTGTTAAAAAAGAAAAAGGCGCCGGACACTAATGTCTGAAATGCTACCATTACGTTATATGTTATGCTGGATTAGGTATGGCCCTCCCAATTTTCTTTGAAGAATTCCCCCCTTCTGGCTACCTAACACCTCTGTGGGACTGAATTCAGTCAATACCTTCCATGGCTGCTAAGCCTCTGAAGGACAAAGGGAGAAAACACTGAGACATTCATGTCTGAGGAAAGTGCTGTTCTAGAAAAAGATGGTAGCCTGGGATTTCCCTTCATCTGCTTCCCAGTTTTTCTAAAGGGAGGCCATGTGTATGAGGGTCAGTCTCTGGGGTCTTTGCCAATAAGAACAACAACCGTCTCCTCCAAAACTACTGAGTTTTCAAAATGTTTCCCTCTTGCAGCTCTATGAGGTAGACAATTTCAGGGTTATTACTCTCATTTTGCAGATGAAAAAAAGATCAGAGAAGTTAATGACCTATTTTAGCCCACATGTTTATCTAGTAAGGATGTGCTTAAGCTAGCTCTGAAGGTACCCCTGAGTCAATTGTTAAATTATCCACAGGATAATTTACATCTCCTAAATCTGTAAAGGCTATATAAGTCAGAGCTTGACTTGTTGTTTTGGTGATTGACCAGATTTCAGAAAGAGATGGAGAAAATGTCATTTAATTATTCATTCATTTGTTTATTTAGATATAAATTTGAATTCCGAATTTCTTCCTACACCTTTGCTACCCATTGAAAAGATCAGTGAGATGATATCAGTTATGTATGTGGTCATGCAAAACATATTTCTATGTTTGCCATGTTGAAAAAACAAGAAGAAGATTATCAAGAAAATGCAAAAAGTCTGTTTCAGTCTGTCCTCAGAGTTGTTCTGTTCCCTCTCTGGAGGTTGAAAGCATTTTTCATCCTGAGTCCTTTGGAATTGTCTTGGATCATTGTATTGATCAAAGTAGCCAAGTCTTTCTCATTTGATCATTGTTACAATATCACTGTTACTGTGCACAGTGTTCTGATGGAGAAAAATGTTAACAACAAAGATTAAATTCACAAAGTACAGCTTTCCTTTTTAGACAGCTGGTTGTTAATCATTGACCAACGCATCTTTACTAGTCAGAACAGAGCCAACTTTGAGCCTGGGTCTTCTGATTATTGGCCCTGTAGGCTCTTTCCTCTATTTGGGAATTTGATTTCCAAATCCCAGCCCCTACACACACACACACACACACACACACACACACACACACACACACACACACTCACACACACATTCACACTCACTCACACACACATATACACACACACTCTCTCTCACACACACACATGCACACACACATACACACCATTGGAAAGAGTGCCTCACACCATCATTGCTTAATCTGGCCTCCCCCATTAATTTACAGGTGACAAATCCAAGCACCAAAGGAATATTGAATGTTTTGATAATAATAACAACATTTGTATATTAAGTTTAGTTTTGCAAAATACTTTTATAAATGACCTTAGATGATCCTTGCAGTTTTTGTTGTTGTTATTCAGCCATTTATCAGTCATGTCTGACTCTTTTTTAAAATTAAAAATATATTTTTTTCATGTCTGACTCTTTTAAGAGAAGGACCATTTAAGGTTCTCTTGCAAAGATGCTGGAGTGCTTTGCCATTTCCTTTTCCAGCTTATTTTACAGATAAGGAAACTGAGGCAAAAGGGTTAAGTGATTTGTCAGGGTCACACAGCTAGTGAGTGCATGAAGCTAGATCTGGAATTGTGAAGATGAATCTTCCTGATTCCCTACCCAGGGCTCCATCCACTGTTCTACTTGGTTGCCCATAAACACACAAGAGATTAGTTATTGTTGCCATTTTATAGATGGGGAAACTGAAGCTGAGAGAAAGTGCCCTCCTCAGAGTCACACAGTTAATAAGTGTCTGAGATAGGATTCAAATTCAGTACCTGCTGACTCGAAGATTAATGTAACTGCTTGGATACCTAATTGCTCCTTGCTCAGAAAAGAGAGAAACCTTTGTTTCTTTAAAGTATTCAGGAGAATACTTGTGGGTATAGAAGTGACCTTTTACCCCATTCAAACTCCTGGTGGCCAGTGATGGTCCTTAGTCTGTCCTGCACAAGGACAGGACATTTCTAACCCTCTTTCTCTCCCAATTTCCAATCATCAAAGCCTTGGAAAGACAGGGAAAGGGGGAGGGAGAATCTGAGCCCCATAAATCAGAGGCAGCAGAAGTTAGCTTGGCCCACCAGTTCCTGTAAGCCAATGTGCCAAGGGAAAGCCAGACTTCATAAATTCAGAGAGCCCAGAATTAATGTTGGGTTTGAAATGACTGGGCTAACGAGCATCATTCTTTCTGCATGTCTTACAGGAGGCCTCCAAGGAGCCACTTTTCAGCCCTTAAAGGAACGATATTCCTAGTATAAAAGCCAGCAATGTAGGGGAAGGAGTGTTTGAATCCAGGGTGCCTAATTGAACCCCAGCCCAGGAGAGGAAGGCCATTGGACCAGTTGCAACTGGTCCAAAAAGTGGAAGGCAGGAGGTTCGGATGACAACTGCACATGAGAAAATAAATTCAGGGACACTTTTAGAACCAGCTTTATAGGCTTTAAAACCAGAAGGGACTTGAGAGAGACAAGGCTTCCTTAATATTGGGAAAAATCTGAGGCCTAGATTAGGGAAAGGGCTGGCCCTAGGTACACAGTTAATTAGGGATAGAGCTGGGACTTGACCCTGGGGTTTCAGAGATGGAAGTTACCTTAGAACTCAGAATATTAGAGTTAGAAAGGACTATAGAATGTAGAATGTCAGAACTGGGAGGAGCCTTAGAACATAGAATATCCGAGCTGGGAGGGAACCTCAAAACAGGGAATGTCAAAGCAGGGAGGGACCTTAGAACACAGAATGTCAAACCTGGGAGAGACCTTAGAATATTAAATGTCAGAGCTAGAAAGAATCATAGAACACAGAATATCAGAACTGGGAGGGACTTTAGAATAGACAATGTCAGTACCAGAATTACTTTAGAACATAGAGGCCAGAGCTGGAAGGAATAAGAAGAGACTTTTAAACACTGAATTATTGAAGAGTACTTAGAGATGCTCTAACCCAAACTTCTTAATGTACAGATGTGTACATTGAGACCCAGCGAGATTTGTCCCTACCTAGCTTCTTCCTGGCTGCTCTGATTCCAAGCCCAATGTGGTTTCTGTTCCTGTTCTCTCTTACAATACCAGGGACAATGCTCTTTCCTCTGTTCCCATTGTGACATAGAGAAAAAAAGGGGCCAATGGATTCTGGTTGGGAGTCTGAGTGAAGACAGAGGTCTAGGAAAGAGGCCAGAATTGAGTTTTCCTCCCTTCACAATTATGCTAGTATGATATCATCACAGACCTAGAGCTGGGGGAGCCCAGGTTATCAGGGACAACTGTTCCTCCAGTAACCACCTTCTGGCTCGACCAAATTAGAGAATTAAGGGGAGGGAAGTCTGGGGCTGTGCTATATTTGGCTTCCAACATGCCAGCAGATACAGTATCTTAGGAAATTTTACTTGCAAAATTGATTAAGGTTGGTTTGGACAAGAACTGGTCACATGGACTGAGAACTCACAGGAAGACAAATGCTGTGTGAAGAGTGTGTGTATGTGTGTGTGTGTGTGTGTGTGTGTGTGTGTGTGTGTGTGTGTGTATGTGTGTGTGAGAGAGAGACACAGAGAGACTCAGAGAGACATACACAGAGATAGAGAGACAGAGAAAGAGACAGACAGACAGACAGACACACACACACACACACAGACAGAGAGACAGACCAACTGACTGACCAAGCCCGGGGTTGCTAAGGTACTTAGGCTGAATCTTCTATTCTCATGAAGCTCACAGAGAGAAGGGTAAGTAGTGAAGGGAAAAAGATGGAGAGACAGTGAGAGAATGAGAGAAAGAAAAAGAGAAAGAAACAAGGAAAAAAGGAGAAGAAGGAAGAAGGAGAAGGGCATGAATGGGAGAGAGAAGGAGAAAAGACAGGGAGAAATTGAAGAAAGAAATGAAAGAATAAGAAGGGAAAAAAGAGTGGGGGAATGAGGAGCAGGGGAAAGAAGAAGGGGAGATGGAAGAAAGAAAGAGAAAAAGATAAGAAAGAAAGAAAAGAAAGGAGGAAGAGGAAAGAGAGGAAGTAAAGGGAATGAGGAAGAAAGAAGAAGAGAAAAGGAGAAAGAAAAGGGAATGGGAAGAGAAAAAGAATGTCAGAGGGGGAAGAACAGAGGGGAAAAAGAAAGGGAGAAAGCAATGAGGGGAAGAATGAGTGAAGGAGAGGAAGGGAAAGGAGAATACAAGAAGAAAAAAGAAAAGAGGAAAGGAGTTTAAAAAGAGGGAAGAAGTGAGAAGAAAAACAAAAGGAGAGGAATGGAGAAAGAGAGAAAGATGGTGAGAGAATGAGAAAGGGAGAGGGCCAGAGGGAAAAGCAGAGGGAGAGGCAGACGGGGGAGGGGGACCATCAACAGCACATTAAGGAAACTGGCAGATGCTCTAGAGCCAGGAGGTGTTGCTGACACCTCAGATGAGAACCGAGGGGGAGCCAGGGAGGCTGGGAATGTGTGCAGAAAATTGCCGAGGTGGGTGTGAATGAGTACATCTTGGAGGGGGATGGGGCAGGAGCAGAAGCCAGAGAATAAAGGTGGGATCGTGGATACTATGGAAGGAAACAGCAGTCGGGACTCAGTGATCAAAGCAGCCTTGTCACAGTGGGGGCTTAAAAAGCCCCCACCCTCCTTTTTTTTTGGGGGGGGAAGCAGCCATTCCTGGGTAGGGCAGACCTCACTGGGGACTTCTCCATCCCTTTAACATTTTCACATGGATGAAATCAGGTGCTTGCCACAACAGTCCAGGTACCTGGCCCAGAGGAGGTGGTAAATATATGGTGAATCAATGGCTGGGTAAAGGGGTGGATTGTTCCAGCCATGGTTACTTGGGGAAGACCATTTACTGAGATCTAGAGGGACTGTCGCTTGTGTTGGTAAAAGGAGGACCCTCACTTTTGAAAACACCAGTGCTTGTTAAAATGACCCTTGAAGGCAGCTTGAAAAGATTTCAGAGGCCATATACCCAGTGCTAATCTCTAAATATTAATTTAATAGAAACAAACTTAGGGCTAGAGAGGTGGGCACAGAGATGGGAAATAGGGGGGAGCCAGGACTACTGGCCTGAGGGTCTTTGTAACATATCATAGTTTTCAGAGAAGAGAGAGAGACAGAAAGACAGAGAGAGAGAGAGAGAGAGAGAGAGAGAGAGAGAGAGAGAGAGAGAGAGAGAAGAAGAAGAAGAAGAAGAAGAAGAAGAAGAAGAAGGAGGAGGAGGAGGAGGAGGAGGAGGAGGAGGAGGAGGAGGAGGAGGAGGAGGAGGAGGAGGAGGAGGAGGAGGAGGAGGAGGAGGAGGAGGAGGAGGAGGAGGAGGAGGAGGAGGAGGAGGAGGAGGAGGAGGAGGAGGAGGAGGAGGAGGAGGGAGAAAAGGAAGGAGGGAGAAGAGGGGATGAAGTAATTTCCATGTCTGTTCTGCTGTGAATCTAACATGTCGTTTGGGGAAGAACGATATCTGAGAACCCAGTCAGCTGGGTGACAGTCCCAGCTCTGCACTTACTCATGTAACTGTATACAGGTCACTTAGCATCTCTGGATCTCAGTTTTCCCATCTGTAAAATAGAGGTCTTTGTCCCTCTCGCTCCACAATCCTGTGATCCAATGATTATATTCTCTTACTGAAAAGGGGAGACAAGTTTCTAGTAGCCTCTCATTTCTCTCTCTGAGAGGAGGACATAAGAAAAGGAAGGAATAAAGGGGATGCAGTGAACATGACACTCAATTTGAAGTCAAAGGACTTGAATCTCAACTGTGTTTGAGCAAGTCCCTTGACCTTTTTAGGACCTCAAAGTCATAGAATGTTAGAGCTTCATGGGCCCATGGAGAGTATCTCATCCATCCCAAATCTTTTATTTTTCTAAAAGGAGAAAAAAATGGGATCCTGGGAGATGGAATAACTTACAGGCTCATAGATATAAAATAGGACCTGGAATTCATGAATCTCTAAGTCATCTACGAATTGATTCCAGGAGGCAAGTAAGTTTTGGTTTTTTAAAATATTATGATGACTTGATTTCAATGTAATTGGTTTGCTTTATCATTTTATTTTATTTATAAACATTATTTATCAAAGACATCCAAAGACTTTGTCAGATCAAAAAGGTTCACAACATAGAGAAAGAATAACTAATCAAACTATAGAAGGGACCACAAAGGCCACTGGGAAAACTGAAGACTAGGTAGGCAAAAATGACTTGCCCAGTGTTTCTCTGACTCTTTCTGCTATAACATGAAGCCTTGCTTTGCTCATCAGATATAAGCGGCAGAATAAGTCCTCCAATTTCACATTTCTCTCTGTCTCAGATTCCTCATCTCCATAATGAGGGACTTGATTCAGGTCTTATGCAAGATCACAGTTTTCATATTAAAATGGATTTTAAAGTTCTTCTGGTCCATCCCATTGTTCTCTAGTCAGATAGTAAGCAGTTGTCTACCTCGAAGAGAAAGAGGCAGCTCCTTTTGTGGTCTTCCCCCCTCTCCCTGCTGCTGGAGAGCTCCCATGTGGGAGCCCTGGAATCACATGTGGGTGGCAGGCAGCATCAGCCTGAATGCCAAGGAAACGCTCATCACTGAGATGGAAAGCCCAGAGGGACTGAGGAGATGGAGAGATGAGAGAAAGATCATTTAGAGCAGTTCAGCTCAACAGCCATGGTGATGTGTGGCTCAGATCATCAATTTTTAAAAGAGTTGACATGGCTGAGGAAGGGAAATTAATCACTCAACTCTTTCCCCAGAGAAGAAGGTTCTGAGATTTAGAAATGTCAGTGATTAATGGTCTGGAGAAAAAAAAAATCATTTCCCAAACTTGAATATATCAAAGGATGGAGAGTCAAGAGGGGTCTTGGGGAATCCTAGTCGAACCTCTCCTTTTTACAGATATAGAAACTTGGGTTGAGAGAGGCAGAGTGGCTTACCTGAGTTTACAAACTAATCATGGCAGAAACATGACTTCCCCAAGTCTAGTTTAATGAGTAGCTTTGGGAAAGAGTAGAGTCTAGAAGCCTGGGAGACCCGGTTTCAGTCCTGACTCAGCCCATTTAATTCCTAGGTGATTTTCCTTCTATGGGACTTCATTTTTTTCCTCTGCAAAAGAAGAAATCTGCCCAAGTTTATCTTTCTGGTCCCTTCTAGCTTTGATACTTTATGTTACGATGTCCCTCCCTTGTCTATGTGCCTTCTATATGTTTATGATGATATGATATTCTGGGGGAGGCAGCTCCTTGCCTTGGCTTTCTCTAGATTTCTCCCCCTTTCTTTTGATTTCCTTCTGGGGGAGAGTTTACATGTTTAAAGGAGTTTGCACCTTTAAGAGGAGCAAGTTCATTGGTTGAAGTATTTCCCACAAGCCCGTTGAGTTCTCACTAGCCCAATCTCTGCTAGGATAAAAGAGGAGGGCAGTCAGGTGAATTCTAGAGGAAGCCAAGGAGAGGAGGTGCCTCCCCCAGAAGTCCAAAGGTGCAAACTCCTTTCAAAGGCCTGAACCAAAGGTGTGAATTCGGAGCTAGAGAATTGTTTAGACAACCTGAGTTATCACCTTGTAATCCTAACAATATTCTATGTCTTGGGTTCTAAAGACACTTTCAACTCTAACACTCTTTGTCCTGAGTTCCTTCTCCATCTCTTAACAGTATATAGTCTATTTTCCAAGAGTGCAACTAACTTGTAAATTCTGTTTTGTTGGGTCCTGTCCAGCTCTGCCACTACATGTTCTTTGTTTTAAAGTCTCAGCCGACTCTGGCAAGTTCTATTCTAAGGACCTTCTCAGCTCAGATATTCTTCATTTTCTTTACCAAAGCTTCATCTTCCTTCCCCCAAGTCCTGCCTCAGACATTTTCTTTCCTAAAGCCCCTTCCCAGCTCAGATAATTCTATGATCCTAATCACTTGTGGACTTATTTTTCTTATTCTTTTGGAATCTCTGGAATAGATTCATTACACTCCAGCTCTGACTCATGTCAGTGGATTCTCATGCTTCCTTCTAATCCCACGACAGTACCCGATTCCTCCAAATTTGCTCGTTTACAGTCTAATATCCTTGCCAACTACTGACTGTCTGTGAAACTATTCCTTACTCTGCTTTTGAGAAACTCATGCTCTTTTGAACCATTTTGATGTATTAGTTTTAATCAGCCTACAGATTCCAAGGGGAATTCAGTATTTCCCTGGATTAGTCACTGCATCAGTAACCCCCAGGAAAGTGGGATAACAGCAAAATCAGGGTGATCCAGTGAACATTGGGTAGGGAAGAAAGCTCTGCTAGTGCTCCTTTTTTACTTTTTTTTTTTTTTTTTTTTTTTTTGGTGATACAATTGACTAAGGTTATACAACTAGCAAATGTCAAGCAAGATCAAATTTGACTCCAGGGCTGGTGCTCTAGCCACTGTGCAATCTAGCTGTCCCTTCTTCTAATGATCTCAAGGGTACGTCAGAAGAATAACCACCCTTCTGTAGAATTCAGTTTCCTAAGATGAGAAAATTGAACCAACTAAACTAGGAAACTTTTAGTCTATTCACAAGCATTTATTAAGTATTTATTATGTGCTCAGTCATGTGGATTAAAAAAAAAAAAAAGCAAAAAAAAAAGTCATTCCAAGGAGTAGCTACAGTGGATACAGTGATAGAGCACTAGTCCTCAATTCAGGAGGACCTGAGTTCAAATCTGGTCTCAGACACTTAACACTTCCTAGCTGTGTGACCCTGAGCAAGTCATTTAACCCCAGCCTCAGGAAAAAAAGAAAGAAAGGAAGAAAGGAAGAAAGAAAGGAAGAAAGGAAGGAAGGAAGAAAGGAAGAAAGGAAGAAAGGAAGAAAGGAAGAAAGGAAGAAAGGAAGAAAGGAAGAAAGAAAGAAAGAAAGAAAGAAAGAAAGAAGAAAGAAAGAAAGAAAGAAAGAAAGAAAGAAAGAAAGAAAGAAAGGAAGAAAAAGAAAGAAAGAAAGAAAGAAAGGAAGGAAGAAAAAGAAAGAAAGAAAGAAAGAAAAATAAGCAGATAAACAAAGAAATAATAGGTAAATAAATAAAGTCCCTCCAATGAGCTTAATTCTAAGGGGAAAAGACAGTTGTTGTTGTTTTTTAATTGAAGCTTTTTATTTTCAAAACATATGCATGGATAATTTTTCAACATTGACCCTTGCAAAAACTTTTGTTCCAAATTTTCCCCCTTCTTGCCACCCCTTCCCCTAGATGGCATGTAATCCAATATATGTTAAACATGTTAAAAATATGTTAACTCATATATATATATATATATATATATATATATATATATAGAGAGAGAGAGAGAGAGAGAGAGAGAGAGATTTATACAATTATTGTGCTGCACAAGAAAAATCAGATCAAAAAGGAATAAAAATGAGAAAGAAAACAAAATGCAAGCAAATAACAAAAAGTGAAAATGGAAAAGCGTTTTTAAGGCAACTAAGCACACATAAAAAATATTCAGGGTAGTTGGGATATAATCCCAAAGGGGGTTGAACTGGGAACAGCCTCCTACCAAAGGTTAAATTTGAATTGAGTCATGAAAGGAGTCAAGTAATCTAAGAGGCTGGAGAGAGAAGGGGAAGCATTTTAGGCTGTCTTTCATTGACCTTGGAAAAGGCATGGAGGCAAAAGAGAGTGTCAGGTATAAGAAATACCAAGTATGGCCAAATCAATAGCAAGATCATAGACTTTATGGAGGGCAGCAAAGTGTAAGAAGCTTGGGAACATAAGACAGGATGGGATTGTGAAGGGCTTTAGATGCCAGGCAGAGGCAATTTGATCCAGGGGATAACAGTTCTCATTAGGGAACATCTAATACCCACTTCCTTCTCTAAGATCAGGAGAGAAGGGGGCATGTATGAGAGATGCTACAAAAGTAAAAAATGAGTGAAGATGGGAGCATGAGAGATTGAAGAGTCAAGAATGACACTGAAGTTTGTGAGCCTCATATGAGGGTGACCATGATGATGGCAGTGATCTTGACAGAAATAGGATGTTGGGAAGAGAGAAGTTTCTTTGTTAAAGTTTGGTGGTGGTGAAGAGAGTGAATTTGAGATCCCTCTTTGGCAAGTTCCAGTCTTAAGCAACTACAAAAAATAAACTTTCTCAGGGTCACAGAACCAGCATTTATCAGAGATGAAACTTTAATCCAGATATGCCTGATTCCAAGCTTGTCTCTCCATCTATCGTCCTGAATGGTTACTTTGTCTTGGCAAGATGGTCATACATCATACTCTGCAGGTGGCAGGGTGTTATGGGTACTTATGATTGCTCTTTGGAGTACTGGGGTATTTTGCATAGGAACCAACCTGGGCTGTGCCTTTTGAATCCATCCTCAAGATCTAGATGTGATATCAGAGGTCAAGAGATATCTGCTGTTTTCTTCGAAACGCTTCCTTACTCACTCCTGTTCATTTCCAACCTTGCCTCATATTTCATGACACAACTTCTTGAATACTATAAACTTACACACAGCATTCAGGGGAAGGTAATTGTAAGAGGAACATGAATTCCTTGCTACTCAGAAGGTCTTAAAGGAAAACGACAGTCATTGTAGAAAGCCAATAAATAGACCAAGGCAGTAGGCTAGTAATATTATTAAAGGTTTATGCCAGGATACCTAGGTGGCACAGTGGGTAGAGCACCAACTCTGAAGTCAGAGGACCTGAGTTCAAATCTGGTCTCAGACACTTCACACTTCCTAGTTGTGTGACCCTGGGCAAGTCACTTAACCTCAATTGTCTAAGCAAAAAGAAAAAAAAAGGTCTATGCCAGAAGAAGATGTTCTCGTGGAAGAATATACTCCAGTAGTGATGATACAGTATAGATACAAGGAACCAGGCAGTGCTATGAGATCTGGATTTAGAATGTGAGGACCTGGGTTCAAATTCTGGCTCTGCCAATTACCTTGACAGTCACTTAACTTCTCTAAGATACAGTTTCTTCATATGCAAAATTAGGGGGTTGGACTAGATTGTCTCTATGATTTATTTTATCTTGGTACTGTGTTAAGTGCTGAAGATACTAAGATAAAAATAAAATAGTCTTTGTTTTCCAAGAGCTCATACCCTGCTTCACCCTTCAATATGTCACCCTCTCTTTTTCCCCTTCACAACTAAAATCCTAGAAAGAATAGAAACTTTCTCCACTTCACCAATTCCTATCATTTCTCCAACCGACCCAAGAACAGAAATTGAATTGAGTGCTGAAGAAGTCATTGGTGTTCTGGGGCAGGGCTGTTTCTGTAGGATGACAATTAAAGAGAATAAATAAAAGCTATGACATCTCAGAAGAAGGAAGGATGATATGGGGAGAGGATGGAAGGAAGGGGCATGAATCAGGGAAGCCTGCATGGAGTAGAGGGCCTTTTAGTTCCAGATCAAATGTTATCTCTTCTGCATAACTCTCCTAGGGCTGATGTCTCTGTCCAAGGTGCTTATCATGAAATGCCATGGGCTATTCCTAGCCTTCTCTTCCTTGACTCATCACCCTGTGATACATGACATTATGGGAAAATCTTCCTTCTGGATCTTTTCATTCATTCATTCATAGAGCTTGTTCAATCCCATTTGTTTATTCTTTCTTTCATTCAAGCTCTTTGAGGGCAAGAGCTGTGTTTGCTTGTGTTTATCTCCAGAGCTTTGTACATTTCCTGGCAATAAAAGATATTTAATAAGTATTTGTTGATTGAATAAGAGCTCTGCTCAGATGTCACCTCCAACATGAAGTCTTTCCAGATACGCCCTATCCAACTTCTAGTGTCTCATCCCACTTCCCCAATTTATTTAGGTTATACTGTGTACATATATTTACATACATGTGCTTATTAATTGAATGCAAGCATCTTGAAGCCAATGGACTGCTTCACTTCTGGCTCTTTATTCTCAGTACTTAGTATAGTTCCTGCCACATAATAGTCTCTTGAGAAATACTGGCTGACAGACTCGTTAGTTCACTCAGCAAGCATTTATGATCAGGGGATCACGCCGATCACGGGAGATACAAAAAGCCAAAGTTAAACAGAGCATTCTCGAAAAGAGTTTACATTCCATTGGTTAGAGGGGAGGGCATGTGGACAGATAACTAAAGAAAAGATATGAAGTGATTTGAAGCCAGAGGGGGGATAGCACTGGAAGCTGGAGATGGGATAGGCTCAGGATGACTTCCTCTAAGATGTAGCTCTTGAGTTAAGTCTTCAAGTAAGCAAGGGATGAACAAAGAAGGAAGTGAGAAAGGAAAGCATTCCAGGCCATTGCGGGAGGGAGGGATGGGGACAACAGTCTGCAAAGAGTGTTTAAAGGGACCCTAGAGGCCCTCCAGTTCAATCCTCTTGCATTTTACATAAGGGATTAGGGTTAGAATAAGAGACCCAGAGGAGTTTTAAATTGCTTGTGCTCTCTCGTTTGTTAAGTGTCTGAGGTAGGACCAGAACATACAGTTCCCAGCTCTGAATGCCAAGGGCACTAGAACACTATTTACTCAAGGGAATGTTCCCAGGGACTTGGGAATCTTATAGACATAATACTGCCAACTTCAGCTAAGGCTGGGTCTTTGACCTTTAGCACTGATCTGACCCAGGATGAGAGGAGTCAGGTCTAGCTCTGCCTTGGAGCTAGCCATAGGACAGTCTCCTAGAATTACAAGGTCAAAGGAACCTTAAAATCTACCTACTTCAACCTTCATCTTTATCTATGAAGAAACTGAGGAACATAGGGTTATAGGGAATGATAGTGAAGGAACCTGGGAAGTTCTCCAGCCCAACCTCCTTTTGTTCATAGATGGAGAAATTTAGGCCAGGAAAGGTACGAGTAACTCGCCAGAGATTGAACAGAGATTGGAATCCAGGTCCGTTGACCTCTGGGCCCTTTCCATTGCCCTGAATACCGCCTAAAGGAAACTTCTCCCTTCCTGTCCTCTACCCAGCTGCTTCTTCCCCAGCTAGAAGGGTCAGTGGGTAGCCAGTGCCTTTCACATGGGCAGGAAAAAATCTCTGCCCGGCCCTCCAGCCCTGGAACAGTGTTCTCATTAAGGCTGCCTCTTTACATCCTGCTCCCACTGCTTCTAATTATCGACTAACTGCCTGAGACCTGCTGGGGCCTGGTCTGGCTACAACCCTTTCCTCTGGTGAGGAGCTGCCATCTAATTGGAAGAGGGGATGGCCAGCCTGGGGAGAATTCATTTCTCACCCAGGGGGAACTTGCTGGAGCAGAGAGCTGTGACTGAAGCCTGAGTTCTGTCACTGTGCCTTTCTTGAGGGTTGGGGATAATGAAAATATGGCTTCCTGTGAGTCTGGAGATGGATGAATGGGGTGTGGGACTGGGAAGAGAGCAGAGGGAATACTGAGACTGAAGCTGGAGGAGCTGAGCTCCTTTTCCTCTTCTGCTCCTTACCAGTGTGATGCTAGACAAGTCTAGCCCTCTGACAGCCTGGATTCAGAGTTTGAGGTCATGTATGCAAATTATGTCTCTCAGATTTCTGTGGACAGCACTTCCTCCTCTAAAAAATGAAAAGTTTAAACTGAATGACCCCAACATTTCCTTCCAGCTCCAAATCCTGTCTTTCTGTATTGGTTGGGACGTTCCTATTTTGGCCTTTGTCAAGTAACTAAAGGAGAAGATGGTAGACAGAACATTGGGTTTAAAATTAGAGGGCTTGAATTCAGATCCTGGAACAGGGACTTCCTTCCCAGGCAATCATTTCTTCCTGCTATGGGCTTCAGTCTCCTGACCCATAAAACGAGAATATTGGACTAAATCAGGAATTGCTTTCAATTCTCCTCTTTGAATTTTTCTAAAGTACCATGTCTGGACCCTTATGCATGGATATGTTGTGCATTCCCGCCTTGACCTAAAAAACAAACCAAAGTCGTGAGGGACCACAGAGCAAGAATATCTGAAAAATGATCTGTAAGGACCCTTTTGGTTATTAATATATGGTTCCATACCATCCTTGCCCACCTCTGCCAGCAATCCTATGATCCTACAAAGAGGGAAGGGGCTTAGAATGAGGCAGGAAGGACTTAGGGGGACCTGGAAGAGCTTCCCTCAGCTGAAAGAGGGAATGAAGGGAGGAGAACAGTGTTTGCTTCCCTAGAGACCTCTATAAAGTCTAAAATGGTGGAAGTGGCTTGGCAAAATCCATTTCGGTAAAGTGTTGTCAACCTCTACCTTTGTGCACCATTCTGTCCTTATGCAAAACTGAACACAGCACTGTCCTAGACGCCAAGGAGGTTCCATTCTTCTATGGCAGAGTTTCTTTTACCAGTGAAAGCATAGGTCTGTCTCCTACATATCCCTTTCCTCATGAATAAAAAATAAACAAAAGAACAGAGAATGAGATGAGATGGATGAAAAAAGGATTAAGGCAAAGTACTTCAGGGAAATTCAAGGAGCAAACAAGTCATTTCCAATGAAGAGGAGAAAGACTTCACAAAAGATTGGAGTACTTGAACTGAGCCATGAAGGAAGAGAAGAGTTTCAACAAGTGGGAAGGAGACACTCATGCTTGGCCTGGGGGATGGGCCAAGAGAACGCACAGAGGCGGAAGGTGGAAGGAGAGGAGGAACAACTAAGCATTGAGTTTGGCTGGGAGAACATATGGTGTGTGAAGGGGAGTAGTGTGAAATGCTGCTGGAAAGGTAGGTGGGAACCAGATTACAGAGGGCCTTAAGCACCACGCTGACAGTTTAGATTTTATTCGCTAGCACTGTGTAATGATTACATGATGTGCATAGAACAGTGGCCCAGAAGTTAGAAGTCCTGGGTTCAAATCCCATCTTTGATGGCCTCAGTCTTCTCACCTACAAAATGAGAGGGTTGAATCAGGGAATCTCCAAGATCTTCCAGCTGTAAATTCTGTGAACTAGGGATTTGAGGCAATGGATTACCATGATCAATCCTGTGCCTTAGGGATATTATTGTGGGAATAGTGTGAAAGATTTATTGGGAAGAAGATGCTTTCAATTCAATCTTCAATGAAGATCAGTGGATTAATTTGAGAACTATTACAAAAGTTCAGGATCTGATGAGGGTCTGAACTTCCAATTCTCCTCTTTGAGCCTCAGTTTCCTTATAAAATGAAAGGCCATAGATGTAATGACTTCTAAGGTTCCTTTCAGCTTTAAATTTATTATCCTTTAAACTCTTATTGTGGCCACATAAGAGGGTTTCAGGAGATAGAAGCAAGACAGATTGTGGAGAAAGAATAGATAGGATTTAATGGATATGGCAGGGTGAGAGACAAAGAGGAGTCAAAGGTCCAAGGGAGCCTCGGAGATCATGTCATCTCCCTCTCATTTTTCAGTTGAAGGAATGGTGGCCCAGAGATGTTTCCAAGGCCTTGATATCCAGTTATAAAGAGGACATTAGTACCTTTGATAAATACTTGGAATCAAAAAGATCTTAGATACTTATTAACAGTGCAAGTAGGCAAGATCCCTTAATCTTTTTGAATCTGTAATATAGGGATCTGTAAAATGAGGTTGAAATATGAGCTGTTTCACAGGGTAATTACCAGGACTAGATGATAGCATCAGTTGGTAAAATGAAGTTAAATCTAAATGTTTGCTTTTATTAAGAAGCTAGAGAAAGCAATTGTTAGATAATGAGTTCTCTTTTTGACATGTTTAGAGCTCCTTTCATGATCATCATCCCCTTCATCCTCAGGTGTCCTTTTCTCCCTAATTCCTTGCCAGCTGTCCCATAATGCTCGATGTTGCCTGAGGGTGAGCTACTACATTGAGTACTTGACCTAGAGCCTAGCTCAAAGGAGCTTGAATTGGCTTTCATTCTGTCCAGTTGGTCCCCATCACAGACATTCAGGTGAGGGGGCCAGTCCAGATTTCAAAAACCCTGTGTAAATACAACTCCCGCATGTTGGTTCTCAAAGGCTCCAACCAACATTTGACTCTATGGGATATTAGCTTATTCTGGTTTATCTTTGCAGGATGATGCTCAGCCTTCCAAAAGTTTACCTTTTGACCTGGATGGACCATAAGAAGTGCTGCTGGATTCCCTGCAGACCTCAGAGACGACACAGTCCTTATTGTAATATTGTCCAATAGACTCAGGCAGGGATAAACTTAAGATCGTAAGATTTAGAACTAAAAGAAAAAACAAGATGTATGGAGGAGGAGGAGGAGGAGGAGAGTCTCATACTAATAATAGTCATTGACAATTATGACAATCTTTAAAACCGCCAAGGGACTAGGGTGCTAGTTCATTGAATCTCACTTCAGGGAAGTACAGGTGTTACTATCCCCATTTTACAGATGAGGAAGCTAAGGATCAGAGTATTGCAGTGACCCAACCAGGTCACCCAGTTCATCAATTGTGCAATCATGATTTGGATTCTCATCATACCTGACTCTACTAGGTCCACGATTTGGGGCTTCTTTCAGTTTGGTGTGTGAGACCCTAGAAGAAAGAACTCCCTAGGTAAGTAAGGTCTGTTCACTCCTTCCAGTCTGAATGGCCCATTATGGAATGGTTACCTCATCTTTCCCCCCTTCCCTGATCCCTATTTGGTTTGAATCCTGTCTATATTCAGCCTTAACTTTACAAATAAATTATATGTGATTTTCTCTGTCTGCCGTAAATTTGTATGAGCACGGTAAACCACCCTCATTCTATCTCATCTCTGCCTTTTAAAATCCTTCCTTCCCTTCAAAGTAAGTGCTACCTTCTATATGAAACCTGTCCTTTTCCTTCTACTAGTGATGCCTTAAACACTCCCCCAATTACTTCCTGCATGTTTTCTATTTCTCTGTGTGCTTGTAGATTCCCTCCACAGGACATAAGCTCCGTGAGGGCAGGGACTATTTCCTCTTATCTTTATTTCTCCGGGGCCTGGCACAAAGTAGGTGTTGGACGAATCCAACTCCTAAAGGAGACAGGGGCTTGATGGGTTCGTCCATATGGCTGCAAGATCAAGGCAGCTCCTCATACCCAGATTTGCCTCCGAATGAGCTCCACGTTTACTGCCGTGAGCAGATGGTCCCAGGGCTGGACTATTACACTGTATCACCCCAGTGCAAGTTATATAACACTCCCACTGGGTCTCCTGAACTTAATTAACCTGTGACTAATTATGAGCGATTACATTTTTGCATTCTCTCCCCCAACCCACATCCTACCCCCTCAGTCTTTCTAAGGCTTGGAGACAACCTGATCCTGAAAGGGATGCAACAGGGCAAATGAATTTCACTTTACAACCTGTTAACAGCCATAATCAGCAAGGCTTACTAGAGGGAAGGAAGAGATAAGTGAGCAAGGCAGCCGACCAAAATGAGGTTTGGGGATTATCTACAGATTTCAATTTACCTCATTCTCCCTGGCTCCCATTACTATGGAGATTAGAGAGTTCTCAGTGAAGCAAGTGGTATAGTTATATTTCCCTGTGGGGTAAGAAACCTAGGGCCATGGAACATTTAGTGTTAATGCTGGGACATAGTACCTTAGGTCATTTAACACTGTATGTTAGCACCCGAGGGGCTCTTAGAACATAGAATCCCAATTATCTGAGCTGAAAAAGAAATTTAGAGAATAAAATATAGAATGCTAATGGTGAGAATGGTCTTAGAACATTGTTAGTAGGTCTTGGTCCTATATAATTGGACTCATATTCCTAGAACACCAATGTTGTTTTTTTTAATTTTTTTATTATATATATGTTTTTTATAATATTATCCCTTGTATTCATTTTTCCAAATTATCCCCCCCCCCTCTATTCCCTCCCTCCGATGACAGGCAATACCATACATTTTACATGTGTTACAATATAGTCTAAGTATAATACATGTGTGTGAATATCATTTTCTTGTTGCACAATAAACATTAGAATCCGAAGGTACATGCAACCTGGGCAGACAGATATTAGTGCTAACAATTTACATTCACTTCCCAGTGTTACTTCTCTGGGGAACACCAATGTTTGAGGATTAACTCTAGCCCAACATTCCTCTTGGGCATAAGCAAGTACCCAGCCACAGCCCTTCCGTCTACCTTGAAGAGGACCAGACTAAATTTCAGAGATCTCCATCCATTTGGACAATCCATATAAGCATATATTTTCTTTTTTTTTTTTTTTCTTTCTTTTTTTTTTTCTTTTTCTGAGGCTGGGGTTAAGTGACTTGCCCAGGGTCACACAGCTAGGAAGTCTTAAGTGTCTGAGACCAAATTTGAACTCTGGTCCTCCTGAATTCAAGGCTGGTGCTCTAGTCACTGCACCACCTAGCTGCCCCCATATATTTTCTTCCATAGACATACACTATCTTACAACAGAACAAAGAAAATAAAATAGATCTAAAAGAGACCTCAGAATATGGAAAACCAAATATTATCTCTGAAAAAAAGACCTTAAAACATGGAATCTAGAATTTTAGTGTTGAAGAGGATCTTAGGGCTCTGTTCTGACTCTGTTCCCTTAAATACCACTGGGCACAAGTGGGCACATGTGGGACTGTAGGGATTCATTTCAAATCAACAAACATTTCCGAATCATCTTTTAGGGGCGAGGAGCTGGGGATACAATAACAAACTAAGATAACGAGCATTTAGTAAGTGCCTGCTATGTGCTAGGTACCATGCGAAGCACTGGGGATGCAGAAAATGGCATCAGCAATCCCCGGTCTTAGGGAGTTCACAATATAATGGGGGAGACAATATCCAAACAATATACAAATAAAGGAAGCCATATACAAGGTCAAGTGGAAATAACCTTAAAGGGAAGGCTCCATAGCATTGAGAGACACCAGAAAATCTGCTTGCAGAAGCTGGAATTTTAACTGAGATCTGAAAGTCTTCAATCCATGCCTTTGGTGAACTTACATTTTTGAGGATAGGGTGGGATGTGATGAGGGGGAAAATAGGAAATACGACAGAGATTTAAAGTCAACACAGTCATTTTGGAGTCAGTGAGGGAGAATGAATAACTTAGAAAGGAGGCGTTATCACCTCAGTTGGGCCACACATGGGATTAGGAACTCCAAGAAGTGAGGGGGGGACATATTTCAGGCATAAGGCTCAGCCTCTGTGAAGGCTTGGAGGCAGAAGATGGATTGTTGTGTCTGGGGAAAGCTGTCCATTTTGCCAGAACGTAGAATCCATGGGAAAGAGGGATGTAAAATCTGGAACAGTGGGCTGGAGCAAGGTTGTGAAGTGTTTTAAATACCAAACAGAATTAATCATTCAATAAACATTAAACACCTACTACGTACCAAGTACGCCAAGTTCTGGGGATACCAAGAGAAGCAAAAGATAGTTCTTGCCCCAGAGGAGTTTACGGTTTAATGGGGAAGACAATATGAAAACAAATACATATATACAGGATAAGTAGGAATTAAAAATTAAGAGAGAGATAGCACTAGAACTGAGAGGGCTTGGGAGAAGCTTCTTCATATTTAAGGATTGGAGGGGAGTTAGTAGTTGCAGTGGAGGAGGGAGAGTGTTCCAGGAATGCATGGAGGTAGCCCGGAACTGAGAGATGGAGTATCTTGTTTGTGGAACAGGAGGCCTCGGTCATTGCCCTGAAGAGTATAGTTGGGGAGTTAAGGTGTAAGATGACTGGAAAAAATAGGAGGGGGCTAAATTAGAAAGGGCTTTGAATGCCAAGTAGATGATTTTGAACTTGATCCTAGAGGCGACAGGGAGTCACGGGAGTTTATTGAATAGGAAATAATATGATCAGATCTGTGCTTTAGGAAGATCACTTTAGAGGCTGAATGGAGGATGGATTGGGATAGGAGGAAACTTGAGATGGGTAGGTTTACCAGCAGCTGTTGCCACAGTCCAGGGTTGAAATGATGGTTTTTATCTTATTCTTGAGGTAAAGGGCAACCGTGAAAGCTTCTGGAGCTGAATATGATTCCATCTGTGCTTTTAAAATGTCAATTTGGCCATTTTGTTGGGGGAAAAGAAGAGAACGGAACATCGGAATCTGGGTAGCCAGTTCTTACTTCTGGCAAAGCATTGCAATGCCTGTGTATTTTTGTGGGATTCATCGTGGTGTAAGGTTTCGGCTTTATCACTTGGGATGGGCAGAGAAGCGTCCCTCTGTTTTGTGATGTTAGCAGGAGTCCCTGATCCCTGGTGAGGGGTGGGGTAAGTATCTCCCCTGGAACGTAACTCAGAACACTTGGCCCTTTGACCCCCAAGGACTCTAAAAGTATGTGATTGCCCAGAGGAGGTCTTGGCTCAAACCACGCTTTGGGCTTCTGGGAACAGTTCTTTGCTCTTGTAAGCCCCTTTGCTATTTTGGGTTTGTTTTCTGGGACTTGGTGCCCAGCATCTCATTATTTTTGTTCCCTAACAGGAAAAATAAAATTAGAGGAACATGAGCTGATTGCCAGCGGGGAGGGGAGTGTGCAGGAAAGAACTCAGTACCCCCTTGAGAACCCAGTTCTTGCCTGAGGTGGCAAATAATAGAATCATAGGATATCCTATCTGGGAGTCACCTTAGGCTGGAGAATATCAAGCTATAGGAATGTTGGAGCTGAATCCTTGAACTGAGAAGGACCTTGGAGCACAGAAGGTTAGGACATTCAACATATAATTTTGGAACAGAGAGGGAAGCACAGAGGCTATTAGATCCAGAAGGAATATCCTTCGGTGTTACCTAGTCAATCTCCTTATTTGGCAGATAAAGAAATAAACAGAGAATGACAATATACTAATATGGTAAATTGGGGTCAGAGCCTAAAGTTCTATTCCAGGATATCACTCTTTCTATACTGGCAATGCTTTGCAGGGAAGAAAGAGTTTTCTTGGCCATACCTGCCATCTTTCTCCCTACATCTCTAGTATACTTCCTGGGTCACTTCTCAGACATCCTCAAAAAGAAAGTCAAAGTTCTGTGGGTCTGTATCCTATAGGTCAAGGTCTCTGTTGTAAATTGCTTTTCCAAAAGTCAGAAAAGGGGAGATGGGTGAGTCAAAACTCTTGGCTTCCAAGGCAAACATTCATTGGAGACCTTGAGCATTCATTCAAAGATCTCTCTCCATCTTTATTGACACTTTCTTCTAGTGCCTCACTGTGGTAGAGTGATCTTTCATCCTGAACATCATAGTGTATCAAGGACCAGGAATACTTATTTAAAAAAAAATTTTTTTTATAAACTGTTTCCATATCATCTAAAATTTCCTCTATACTAGGCGCAGCTAGGTGGCCCAATGAATAGAGCACCAGTTTTGAATTCAGCAGGTCCTGAGTTCAAATGTAATCTCAGACACTTAATATTTCTTAGCTGTGTGATCCTGGGCAAGTCACTTTACCCCAATTGACTTGGGGTAAAAAAAAATTCCTCTGTACTCTTCTCCCTTCCCTTTCAGAAAACCATTCCTTAAAATAAAGATTTTTAAGAGAAAAAGAGAAAGAAAAAAGCAATAAAACCAATCAATTATAAAATCTGACAATGCCATTCCTATTGACTATTCTTCCCTGTCCCATCTTCAAAAGATGTATGTATGTATGGAGGTCTTATATCTCTTTGGAGCTAAGCTTATTCTTTACTATTTGGCCATATTCATTTTCCATCATTTTGTATTGGTTGCTTTTTTCCAAAAATGGTGAAGCAGATAGAGCACAGGGCCTGGAATCAGAAAGACGCATCTTCCTGAACTCATATTTAGCCTTAGACATTTACTAGCTGTGTGACCCTGAGCAAGTCATTTAACTCTATTTGCCTCAGTTTCCTCATTTATAAACTGAGCTGGAGAAGAAAATGGCTGACCATCTTTGTATCTTTGCCAAGAAAACTCCAAATGAGGTCATGGAGAAGCAGACACAACTCAACAAGTCTCTGAGTATGTTATTTTTCTGGTTCTGCTTGTTTCATTTTCATCAGTTCCTCTTGTTCTCACCATGCTTCTGTGTATTTATCATATTTGTCATTTCCTGTAGCCCATCAATATACCATTCCATTAATGTGACGCAGTTTGCCTAGCCATTCTCCAATCAGTGGGCATCCACTTTGTTCCCAGGTCTCTGCTAAGAAAAAGAGGCATCCCACTCCTGATGCTGCCCCTTCCTTTGGCTGTGATCCTCCCAAGGCTCTAATCTTGCCCCTTTCTCCCTCCTACTCAGGTCTGAGTTCTTGCTACCCAAGCAAGAATGGAGGGTTTGAGGAGTTAAAAGAACAGAGCTTGAGTTCTAGATCTCCCATTTACTTCCTAGAGTTCTAGATCTCCCATTTATTTCCTCGTCTAGGTTGTGGATTTAAGCTTTTTTATCTGGAAAATAAAGAGATTAGACTTAGACGGAATGATATTATTGGTTGGTGATTTAATGATATCATACTCTTTCATCACCTCAGAACACTTGACTAGTTCATCCCACGATCCCACTGGCAAATTCAGTCACAAAACATCTGTTCTCTTCTTGGACCTTTCTTGTATGTATTTTCCTAAGTACAGTTTCTTGTCAGAATGCCCAGGCCAGTGAGGGCCTTCTTCCTGAAAATGAAGTCTATTGGGTTCTCCCATGCAAGCCCTGGATTCAAGACAAAATGCTCTCTAGACAGCTTCCTGACATCCTAATAGACTGCTTCCTTTCTGGCCCCCTGACTTAAGAGTCATCTCAGATTCCTTCTTCTCAAGTTCTTGGGCTCTCAGTTTTAAAGTTCTAATTCCATGAGGAACTAAAAAGATCACCTTGCCAACCCCCGCCCAATGCATGGGTCTTCTCCCACTCACCCCACAGCCCAGAGGCATTGTTGTTCAGCTTTTGCTTAGATCACTCCATTCAAAAGGAGTTTATTCCCTAGCATTTGGAATCATGGTTAGGCAACTAATTGTTAGAAAGTTTTTCCTAATACTGCTCTTAAACCTCTCTCCCCTCCAATTTATAAGAAGACAGAGATTGAAGGGAACTTACAGGTCACTTTGGCCAATGCCCTATTTACAAAGGAGACATAAAGAGGGAAAGGTATTTGCTCAGGGTAACACCAGAAGCATGGGTGTCGTTTAAATCTGAACCTTCTGACTCCCATTTTAGCTATTTTTATCCTATAGAATATTCTTCTTGTCCCAGGGTTTTGTTACTTTTAACTAGTTGAAATGAGTCTGATTCAGCTTGATGTGACACTATTTTAAATAATTGAGGTCAGAAGTTATATCTCTTTTAAAATTTTCTGCAGATGGAACATCACTAAAATCCATTTATTATAATAGCATTTAAATATCATTTAAAAGTTTTACAAAGCAGCTTTTATATGTTATCTGATTTGATCATTACAATAATCCTTATGAAGTAGGTTCTATTATTACATCCATGTTACACATGAGAAGACTGAGGTTGAGATGGGTAGATAGAGCTGGAGAATGGTACCATTCTCTGGATTTGTCTATTTTTTTTGAAAATAGGGCATCCAGCCCATCAATTGGAGACTGGTTGGGTAAATTATGGTATAAGAATGTTATGGAATATTATTGCTCTATAAGAAATGATCAACAGGAGGAATACAGAGAGGCTTGGAGAGACTTACATCAACTGATGCTGAGTGAAACGAGCAGAACCAGGAGATCATTATACACTTCAACAATGATACTGTATGAGGATGTATTCTGATGGAAGTGGATATCTTCAACAAAGAGAAGATTTAAACCAATTCTAATTGATCACTGATGGACAGAATCAGCTACACCAGAGAGGGAACACTGGGAAATGAGTGTGAACTGTTTGCATTTTTGTTTTTCTTCCCAGGTTATTTTTACCTTCCGAATCTAATTCTTCCTGTGCAACAAAAGAATTATACGGTTCTGCACACATATATTGTATCTAGGATATACTATAACATAATTAACATATATAAGACCACTTGCCATTTAGGGAAGGGGGTAGTGGGAGGAAGGGAAAAAGTTGGAACAGAAGTGAGTGCAAGGGATAATGTTGTAAAAAATCACCCAGGCATATGTACTGTCAATAAAAAGCTATAATAAAAAATAAAGATGCTATACACTACCAAAAAAAAAGAAGGAAGGAAGGAAGGAAGGAAGGAAGGAAGGAAGGAAGGAAGGAAGGAAGGAAGGAAGAAAGGAAGAAAGGAAGAAAGGAAGAAAGGAAGAAAGGAAGAAAGGAAGAAAGGAAGAAAGGAAGAAAGAAAGAAAGAAAGAAAGAAAGAAAGAAAGAAAGAAAGAAAGAAAGAAAGAAAGAAAGAAAGAAAAGAGAGAGAGAAAGAGAGAAAGAAAGAAAGAAAGAAAGGAAGGAAGGAAGGAAGGAAGGAAGGAAGGAAGGAAGGAAAGAAGGAAGGAAGGAAGGAAGGAAGGAAAGAAGGAAGGAAAGAAGGAAGGAAAGAAGGAAGGAAGGAGGGAGGAAGAAAGGAAGGAAGAAAGAAAACGGGGCATCCAGGACTGAACCTTTGCCTTCTTTACACCTGAAAGCTTTGCTTCTGTAAATTCAATATAAGTCAGTCTCACTTGCAGGCCATTGGATTCTTGAGCCTTTCTATTCTCATCATTTTTTATCTCCTGTTTCTGTTGCTGTCTCTGATTTGACTCATGTCCTTTCCTATCCCCTGTAGCCACATTTTGGTTCAATCTGTAATCTGTTGCTGCTTCCTCCCAGATGATGTGAGCATCAAGCAGAGATCACTATTCCCAAATCTGTGTTGAAGCTGACGTGAGGAAGTTATATTTGGTTGGGGCAGAGATTGAGAAATCGAGTGGGAAGGGGAAGGGGAAGAACTGCTCACCACCGTAGGCCCAGAAAAGCAGGGAGGGTTTGGTAAAGCCTTTGTAGAAGGCCATAGTATTTAGCTGGGGTGAAAGTAGAAAGAAGGGCAGCAACTAGAAGTGGGGCTGTCAAACTACAGAACAGGATTCTCAACTCCAGGGTCTACCCAGGCTTCCAAGGGGCCCAGAGATCTGTAAACTTGGCTGAGAAAAAACAAAATCATTATTTTCACTAACATCTAATTGAAACTTATCATTTCTTTTCATTGTGATTTTAAGCCAACAACCATTATTCTGAGAAGGGACTCAGGCTGCCAAATGGGTCAGAAGCATAAAAAGTTCAAGAGAGCCAAGTTCCCTGCCGTACAACACAGAGTTGGAGGAGAGAGTCCCTTTCTTAAGCAGTTTAATTTTTCCCTAGTGTTTTTTATTAATTTTTAATGGTTTTTTAATTTTTCCAAAGACATATAAAGATAATTTTCAGCATTCACAGTTTAAGGTTTTTCAAGCACTTTATATATTTTAGCTTTATAAACTGTATCACAACATTGTCAGGGTAACATGTTATCTTTTATTATATTGATAAAGAAACTAAGACTGTTACATGCTTTCAAAGTACTCTGTAGAAGATAGTAGCTCGGTGACCCTACTTAAGTCACTGCACTTTGTCTCAACCTCAGTTTTCTCAGATGGAAAATGGGGTTAATGATAGCATCTATCTCCTGGGGGTGGTTATGAGGAACGAATAAGACAGAATTGTAAAACTAGTAATATTCGTTATTATTTTCACTCCTTGTAAAGCCCTGGATTCCAGCTCTCTGCCCTCTTCCCCCATCTCTAGCTCATCTCCATCTTTGGTCCTTTGCTTCAGGCAGATATTTCCCACTGACTTCCCAGCCAGAGACTGCAGCCTCAGAAAGATATATTGGTCCCTGGCCAGCAGGAGCCCTTTGGGGACGGGGAAAGGAATAAGGTCGGGAGAGATTATTACAAGCTTCTTGCCTCTGAAACCAGAGTCACTATAAGGAAATGTAATGCTGGGGGTGTGGGAGCGGGTGGGCAATTCATCTGGTCTGTGTCATCTTTATCGCTAGAAAGGGACACTAAAGTGTTTCCTTTTTATCGTTTTTAATTTTGCTGCTCCTTTTCCCAGCCCATCCTATCCCCCCAGTCTTCAGAAAATAACCCAGCTGGTTATTGACCATTTTTTCTTGGGAATATTCCTACTGGCCCTGGCTTTTCCTCTCCCCTCCTTCCTGCTCCTGCCTCAGCAAAGGCACCCACTGCGTGGTAAGAATCAAGCCTCTCCCAATTCCCAGGCACTTCTCTTTATCAGCCTGTCCTGCAGAGAGACACGGCAGGAAGCCTCCTTTCAGGTCTATTGGCCAGGGTTTGCAATAGACCTGAGTTTAGAGAAAGCAGAAGTGGATGGAAAGGACAAGAGGCTATTTCTAGGGATGATTCTGCCTCTAATTTGCTTTGTGATCTTGAATAAGTTGCTAGAGGTTTCCAGTCATATTTTTTTCATTTATTAAAAGCAATGGGTTAAATGAAGGCGTCTATGATAGCGTGACATAAGTAGAGAACGTTTGCTCAAATATAACTGATTTCACAGGTTCTTGGGATTATAATTCAAAGCTGGAAGGAATCTAATTTGTTATCGAATCCACTCCCTTCATTTTGTGGACAAGGAAACTGAGGGATTGCTCAGGATCACACAGCTAGTAAGTTTGTGAGGTAAGATTTGAACTCAGATTTAGACACAACCTCTCAGAGACTCAGTTTCCTCATCTGTTATATAACATCGGTTGAACCTGATGATTTATCTGGTCTAGCCCCAAATCTCTTAATTTTAAACTTCTAGTGATGGGAAACCCACTTGTAGTTGTCTTTTGTTGTTGGAGGGAATCAAGAGGAAATCTCTATGTGGGGGGTCAAGGAACAGTGTGTCTGACTGGCTGATCAGAGCAACATGAGCTCAGAAGGCTCTGCCCTAGGTTAGACACAAATGGTTCATGTAATGAGAAACCCTCCAGCCACCACTTGAAGTAGCTCATTTGGCATCTTGACGGCTCCAGTTGTTTGGATGTTTTTGCTTATTTAATCTGCCACCCAGGAACCCCATCGATCAATCAGCAAATCATTTAGAAATAAATATTTATTAAGTGGTGCAGTGGGCTGGTAATTGTTGATACCAAGGGAGGCTTGAGCTCTGGGGTTCTGAGCTGGAGTAAAGCTAAAGTTGATCAAGTCAGTCAGGCTGGTAATAATATGGTCAGTCCCTTGAGGGGGTCACTAGGCTGTCTAAGGAAGGATGAACTGGCCTATGTCAGAAACAAGAGCTCCTGTGCTGATCAGGAGTACCTATGAGTAGCTACATTTCTAGCTTGGATAATACAGAGAGGCTCAGTCTCCAAACAAATAAATTAATGGATACCAGAGATTCTCTTAATCTTTTTGTTGAAATGGATCCCTTTGTCTCCTGAACAGAGTGCATCGCATAGCCCAAACATTGTGCTACATGCTAAGGATTCATATACAAAGAACTAAAGAATTTCTGCTGACTAAAAATCTAAATTTAAATGAGAGGCAACAAATACCCTTGTATGTATGTGTATATATCTATATCGTCTATATACCTATACACACATAGGTATATAGATAATATATATGTACATATGTAGGTGAATATATATAAATGCATAATAAATGCAAAAAATACAATTACAAAAAATCCCTAGGAGCTAAATCCAAGGCAGTTGGGAAAGGGGACTGACCAGGAAAGGCTTCATACAGAAGATGCTGCTTGAGTCATATCTTTAAGCAAAAAGCTGAGATAAGGAGAGAGAGCATTTTAGGTCTGGGAGACAGTTAGTGTGAGGATAGAGATAGAATGTTATGTTTAAGCAACACAGAAAGGAAGTTTGGCTGGATCATAGTGAAGGAGTGGGAGTACTGTCCAATGAAGCTGGAGAGACAGGTGGAGGCCAAACTAAACAAAGGAGTTCTTATATTATCCTAGAGGCAGTAGGAAGCCATGGAAGTCAATTGAGTAGGGGAATAACTTAAGGAAAATCCCTTTGGCATCATTATGGATAATAGACTGGAATGGATTGGATTTTGTAGGGAGTTCTCCTAGTTCCCAAACATTGCTGCTAGTTCTCTCCTCTGGGACCAAGCAGAAGAAGGACAATCCCTTTACCATTATTTCATGCTCATCAAATTCACAATGATAGCCATTATATACCTTTTATTGCCTTCTCTTCTCTAAGCTCATCATCCCTGTTCTCTTTGATGGATTCTCACGTGACTTGATCTCTAGTTTCCCTAAATCTTCTCACCTTTGGAATTCTACTCTGGCATTGGGTAGTCAATTGGTGACTGAGCTAGCCCAGGGTCCAGGGGTAGCCTCAGACCTGACATTCCTTCATATTCCATTTGGTTGTCTAGGATCTCATATTATCATCTCCTCTGTCATCTCCTGGCTCATCTTCTCTCCGATTCTCCTTATTTTTCTAGGTACCTTAATCAAGGTCAACACTACTTTTGACTCTGGAAAGGGCGTGTGATAATTTCCCCTGTGGTTCCATTGCCCATCTCTGGGACTACTATCCATACTAAATCTCATTTCTTGATCTCTGATTCCCTACATGTGTCATCTTCCCCTATTAGAATTCCGGTTCCTTGAGGGTAGAGATTACCTAGCTTTTTGTATTTTTTGTGGTTTTGTATTTCTCTTCCAGAGTACAGTGCAAAGAGCATAATGAATACTTAATCAATCCTTTTTTATTCATTCCATCCTCTGGACCCATTTCAGTACGAAAATATCCTTCTCAAAATGTCACACTCACAACTGAACAGAACTTGTAGATGTGATCTGACCCATCTAAATTACAACATGACTATCACTTTCCTAGTTCTGATCCCTATATCTTTCCCAATGTGGCCCAGGATTACATTTGCTTTTTTGGGTTGTCATGTTACCCTACTGATGCCTAGAAAACTTGCAATCTGTTCAAATTTCAGGGGTGATTTTTTTTAAAACTATAAAACATTGTCTCGTGCCTCCCTTGTACTTTCGAAGTTGACTTTTTTTTTTAAACTCAAGCATAGAACTTTATATTTATCCCAATTAAATTTCATGTTATTCGATTCAATTCATTGTTTTAGTCTGCTGAAGTCTTCTTGGCTTCTGATTTTGTCATCCAATATGTTCGATCTGCCTCCCAGCTTGGTGCCATCTACACATTTGATAAGCGTTCCATCTGTGCCTCCATCCGAGTCATTGATATATATGTTAAACAGCATGGGCCAAGGGAGATTCCTTGCTCCCTTCTTCACTAGAGACCTCTCTCTTCCTTGACCAATTAGTGACTGACTCTCTGGGTCTAAGTCCTTAATCAATTCCTAGTCAACCTAAGGTTGCCATTGTCTAGTCTGCATTATTTTTCCATCTTATCATGAAACAATTTATTTATTATTTTGCTCAGATTCAACTATACTATGTCTATGTCATTCTGCTAATCTTGTAATATGGCAAGCATTGCCCAAAATAAAATATATTACTCTTCTATTAGCTAGAATCTGCTATGAACTCATTTTCCTCCCGGGTATCACTGTTTCCCATTCTAAATGCTTACAAACGATCCCTTTAATAATACATTCTGGCATTTCCTATGAATCAAAGTCAAATTCACTTGCTCCTTTGTTCTAACCTCCACTACAGCTTTGACATTCACAGTTCTTAAGTTGCTTCCAGCTCTGACACTCTATCCTCTGTTTCATACCCCCGGATACTCTTACAATCTTTGTTCTAGGTGTAACAAGGACATAGATTTTCAACATCATGGTGGGGTTGCCCCTTCCCCTGAGTCATAGATATCATCCACTCTTGGTCCTTCCTTAATTAGGTCTTTGCAGAACCTAACTATCAAAATATGAGTGACTTTGGCCTAATTGCTCAGAGGAAGATTGGAGAAAAAAACAAATGGAAAAGGAGAGCACAAATGTCTTTTCAAGACCCCTCCCCCAATAACAAAACCTCAATGGGAGGTGCTAATTGAATGAAAGATACATAATAGGCTTATGGACGAGAGAAGATATTATTAAGCTAGATTCATCCCAACTTTTCTGAGAAAAAGCAGACTGAGTAGAAAGTGGTTTCTGGAGTACTTGAAAAATCTTGTTTATGCTGTGAGGAAAAACTTGTTTATGCTGTGGGACCTGATAGATAAGAATAGATGGAATAAATATCTCAGAGTCATTCTAGTCCTAGAAATATAGTTCTACCATGCCTGAGTGCTTTTAGAGCTGTAACAATCTCCTAGGGAGAAAAAACATTCATGAGGGAGCCAAACAATGGGGAAAAGGACCTGACAAGCCTGCTGGCAGTGAGGACGGTAACAGTGTAAGATGATAGGAATTCTGTGGAAGGAGAGTTAAATAGCAAGAAGCAGAAAAACAGACCTGAAGACAAAGACAGAGTCAAGGAAGGCTACAATACTGCATGGCAGCAGATGGAAATGATGGCAAGATGAAACTATGGATTCCCGGAACAGAGGTACCGGAGAAAGCAGCAACAATAAAAAAGCAACCATTAGGTTTTCTTTTTGTTTCTGCCAATAGAATGTAAATTTTGGGAGAATTAGAATAACTTCACTTTTGTCTTTGTGTCCTAATATGCCTAGTACGTATTAGATGTTTAATATATGCTTATTAATTAAATGATTGATATTAAATGATTTTCATATAGCATATGTCATGTCATATATCATATTATGTGTCACAGAGACTTTACAGATATCTGGAAAGAAGGAAGAACCACAAAAAAAGGGAAAATGGGACTCTTATCTCAGCTATGAACTCTTTTGTGTTCTTTATTATATAGATTAAAATCTGTTCTATATTTGATGCTTTGTGAGCCTTGGGTGCTTATAAGGGGAGCTAGTATTATTATTAGAAAGTCCAAGAAGAACAGTACTCAAGTTCAAGCCTGACAATGAACAAAACAATTTCAGAGCTCTTCAAAGCATACCTGTGACCTTCATGCCAAGAGGAAGACCCTGACACAGGTTACATAAATAAGGTCCCTTCTAACTTTAATACTTAATGATTCTGTAAGACATATCCATTAACTTTATTTAATGCAAATTCAACAAATATTTATAAATGTATTGACCATGTCTATTAATCTAGTTGCAGACAATGGGAATATTCCACATAATTATTATAAGAGGGGAACTGCAGTATCTAAAAATCATTCCCTTACTTTTGTGTCCTTTCTTAGGGCTCCTGGGCTGCATTTTTAAGGGGACTAGGATATGTGAGATTTGAATAATCCAGATAGATTAACAAAATAGAGAAGACTTTCCCCAAAAGAATCCAGTGAAAGTGGCACGATACTGAAGGATCTATTGGATCCTGAAGCTTTTCAATGTGACCTTTCATATGCCACTTTGAATCTTTTGTAAATATACAATGCTAGCTTGTACAAGCTCTAGAGTCAGGTCCACTGGGGAACAGGAAGAAGTAAATTGATCGGAAATACCAAAAGAGGACACGGATGGGAAGGAAGAGCAGCATAGCTTGCTGGATAGGGTTAGACATGGAGGTGGGAACAACTGGCTTCAATTTGTACCTCAAAATAGTTCTGTGGTACTGGACAAGACCTTTAACTTCTCTGGGCTTCATTTTCCTCATCTATATTTTATAGAGGGAGTTGGATTCAATGACTTCTCTTTTTCTCTTCCTCTTCCTATTCTTTCTCCTCCTCCTTTTTCTTCTTCCTTTTCCTGCTCCTCCTCCTTCTTTCTTCTCCTTCCTCCTCCTCCTCCTCTTCTTCTTTCTTCTTTTTCTTTCAAAGTTAGGCAATTTGTCCAGAGTCACATAGCTATGACTTTTAGATTCTGTCAAGGTCCAACGCTGCCTATGCTGTTAACTGTGTGACTCGGGGCACACTATTTCACTTCTCTGGGCCTCGATTTTCACACTTGTGAATAAGGAGATTAGACTTCCAAATATAAATCTATGACATATGTCATAAAAGGTTCCCAGGATTTTTCTCTGGACTGGGGTGGGAAAAAAGCTTTGAAAAAGACATTGGCCCATGGGTGAGAGGGGCAATAGGCCTGAAAGAGGCAAACTCTATCCAAGGTACTGACTTAGCCTCCACACAGTTCCCTCATTTGCCTCTGGAGATCACTGCCAACTTTCATGACCTTGGCCAAGGCTGGCTATAGAGAACATGGTTTGTAGTGGGAAGAGTTCTAGATTTGACCTCAAAAGAACTGGGTGTGAATCCTGTCTCTGTAAATGGGTCTGCCCATTCTGGAAAGTACTTTGGAGGTATATCCCAAAGTCACTAAACTGTGCTGCATTCCTTCCCACCCACTTCACTCCTACTTTGATCCAGCTTTACCACCACCAAAGCAATACCCCAAGGAAATCAGAAACAAAACAAAAGACCCATATGTGCAAAAGTATTTATAGAATCATTTCTTAGAGTAGCAAAGAACTGGAAAATAAGATGAACCTAAATTGTGAAATGGATTAAACAAATCATTGTATATGAATGTAGTATAATCTTATTATGACCTAATAAGTGATGAAAAGGATGGATTCAGAGAAACATGGAAAGACTTGTATGAACTGAAATAGAGTGAAGTGAGCAGAGAAAGGAGAATAATTTCTTCAAGGGTTATTAAATAAGTAAAAAAACAACTTTAAAAGATGAAAGAACTTGGATCACTGCAACACCAATGGACCCACAACAAAGCTTCTCCTATCTGAGGTGATGGATGTGAGATGTAGAATCACTTATACTAGTTTTTGTTTTGCTGTCGTTCTATCATTTTTCAATCACGTCTTATTTTCCATGACCCCATTTGGGGCTTTCTTTCAGTGATTTGCCATTTCCTTTTCCAGCTCATTTTAGACATGAGGAACTGCAGCAAACAGGGCTAAGTGACTTATCCAAGGATCACACAGCTAGTAAGTGTCTGAGGCTGGATTTGAACTCAGGAAGATAAGTGTTACTGACTCTAGGCCTAGTAGTCTATATACTGTCCCACCTAGCATCCGTCTACAAGTTTGGATATGTCCAATCTGTGGGCGTGTTTGATATAAGGGAAATTCTTGCTTACATGTCTATTTTTTAAATTGGGGCAAGGATTTGGAGGAGAGTGAGAAATGAGTGATATTGATGAGGCATTTTTTAAAAGTACACAGTCGAGAACAGAGGGAGGTTCAGAGGGGAATTGAGAACAAGCAGGGAAGCTTCAAAACAAACATGTCAGATTGATTATATGCTTTTAAAAAGTGGGGCAAGCTGTTCGGAGCAGAGATGCTGAGTTTCATGCAAAATCACCTTTGTGCTCTAGTTTGTGTGTGGGAACGTTCAGTTCAATTGTTAATGTGGGAATTTAAAAAAAAAAATCTAGTAGCCTTTGGGACATACCAAGTATTTTCCCTATTTCCCTGAACAACTTTGTTGTTTCCTTTGTACTGGTGTTGTAATCACTGGAATTGGGGGAATGTCAAGTTTATATGTGCAGAGAGATTTAGTTCAATCCTTGTCTCCAAAGAGAGAGATTAGGGTGCGATAGCAAGTAGGTTAATCTTGGAAGCAGGATAGTGGGATAGCCTTTTAGGCAGAAAGACTTAGGTTTAAAGTATATCTTTCATTTACCATTCTCTAAAAGGGGGATAACAAAAGTACCATGATATTTGCTTTCCCGGTCTTGCTTTGAGGTTCAAATGACAAAACAATGAAAATGTGTTACATAAAACAGTTTTTATTGTGATAGCTGCTCATCTCCTTCCTTGTTCTGTAGCTGTTGGCACAAATGACCATCCTCCATTTCCCCTTTCTCTTTGTAAAACCAAATCACATCAAGATCCAGGACATTATCAGAAAAAAGCCCCCAAACCTTGAAGGACCTGAGTTCCAGTTCTGGACTCTGATCTGATATGACCAATGGCGTAATCTTAAGGAAGTAGTTTAATCCCTCTGGGTCTCAGTTTCCTCATTTGCAATATGACACTATCAGGGAAAAAAAAAAAAATTGGAGGACCTGAGTTCCAGTTCTGGACTCTGATCTGATGTGATTAGCAGTGAGATCTTAGGTAAGTAATTTAATCCCTCTGGGCTTCAGTTTCTTCATCACTATATGAAAGGGATTGTTCAGACTTTATTCCTTCATTTTCAGGGTTTGAATCACAGCAGCTGAAACCTGATGACTGACCAGTTAGTCTGACACAGATGTCCACATGCTTCCCTCCCGCTCTCCCTCCCCCCCCCTGGAGCCAGGCTTATCTCCCTGGGGAAAGAGAAGAGGGAGAAGCCTTGGACAAAAGGTTGGGATGGAATCGTAGAGACAGCAGGCCCGCCAGGAAAATGACAACTGCTGGGAGAAGTCTTAATTAGACTACTCCGGTGGAATCTAATTACATGGTTGGGGAGCAGGTGTTCCTCTTTCTAGTATGATTATCTGAGAGATAAGGGCATTGAGCTCTATGTGAACACAGGCCTGTGCCTATTGTGGAGAGGAGGAGGGGTATGGGGAGCAGGGGGAAGGGATGGAGGAGATGAGAGGGAGATGCTTGGGGGGGGGGCGAAGAGGGAATGGATTCGGAAAGCTCTTTGTTAGCGGTTCTTCCATGTACACTAATAGAGCAAAAGTCACTCACAAGTCTTGGAAGCCAGATTGAAAAACCTTGTATTTTTTTCTGAATCACCCAGCTCAAGCATTTATTAAGCACCAACTAGATGCCAAACATCATTTTAGACATTGGCAATCCAAAGACTTAACAGAAATCAGCCCTGCCCTCACAAATCTTACATTGCATTAAGGATAAGACTAGCTGACTGGGAAGGATCTTCCCCTGACATTTTCCCAGTGACAACGATAGAAGGACAAGAAGAATTGGACATCGCCATGAGGTGGGATGGGAAGGAACAGAACTAGATTGGAGTGATTGGGGAAAATTTAAAGAATACTGATAGCATCATCTTGAGAATGTTTCTTTTTCTTTTAGTCTCTAAGAAACTAGTTGATTGAGTATATTTAAGCACCAAGAAACTATAACTCTGATAGCAATTATCAGATTCACTGGATAGAGTGTAGAACCTGGGGTAGTCAAGAACTGAGTTCAAATCCTACCTCAGACACTTACTAGCCATGTGACCCTAGACACAGAAAACTCCCTGATGAGAAAATTCTTACTGCCAGTGTGGATTGGTTCACAAGCCATTTAATTCCTATCTCCCTCAGTTGCTTCATCTATAAAATGGGGATAGTAATAGTATCTATTCCCAGGGTTACTGTAAGGAGAGAATAAGCTTTACAGTTATAAAACACCTTTGTGTTCTATAAATGGTAGCTTTTATTATCCTTCTGAGCCTTCACAGTTTAATCAGGTACCAAAATTCTTATGGTTTGGGACAGAGGGAACAGCAGAGGTATGTTTGAATGTTCTCCAGAAGCTCTACTTGATGACCATGGCAAAGTTGGACTAGACCTACACGGTGGTGGGTTCCCAGGTAGGAATAAAGAAAAGCAAAGTTCTGTTCTCCTAATTGCCAAATCTGATCATCTTTTCTCATTGTAAAATCTTTTTCACCTTCTCTTGCACTTGATATTACTAACCAACCACCACTTCTTCCAGAATCCTCTCTTCCCTTTGGGCTTTTTGTTTGTTTGTTGAGGCAATTAGGGTTAAGTGACTTGCCCAGGGTCACACAGCTAGAAAGTGTGATGTGTCTGAGACCAGATTTGAACTCAGGTCCTCCTGACTTCAGGACTGGTGCTCGCTCTATCCATTGGGCTACCTAGCTGCCCTGTCTCTGTGGGTTTTTATGACACTGCCCTCACCTACCTGATGGACCATTCCTTCTCAGTCTCCTTTGATGGCTTATCATCCATATTGTGTCCTCGACCTATGACCACATGGGCTTTCTTCTTTTCATAATTTATAGTCTATCCCTGTCTATCTCATGAGTTCTCATCTTAGCACCTCCCAGAATTCCAGTTCCACTCCAACAACTGCCCATAAGACATTCCAACCAAGATATCCTCAAGATATCTCCAACTCAACATGTGCAAAACAGAACTCACTACCTTTCCTCCCAAACTGTCTACTGCACCATCATTCTTCCAATTTCTTGGTATTTGTGACCCCTAAGCACTATCTTCGACCTTTCAGTCTCCCTTACCCTACATATCCAATCATTTGCCAAATTTTGCCATTCCTACCTCTTACAATATCTCTTGTATCCAACTCCTTTTTTTTTTTAATCACCTCAATTGCTCGTGGGTTGCCCAAGCTAATATAATAAAAATGACAATTTAACCTAAATTAATTAATTTATTTAGTGCCATACAAATCAAACTACCAAAAATATTTTGCAGAGGTAGAAGAAATAATAATAAAATGTCAAGAATGTCAAGGAAAGTAATGAAAAATTAGTAGAGCAAGGCATAGTTTACCCGTCAGATCTATGAAGAAGGAAAGAATTTATGACCAAACAAGAGATAGCAAACAGTATGAAATGCAAAATGTGTAATTTTGATTATATTAAATTCAAAAGTTTTTGCACAAAGCAAATGCCACAAAGATTAGCAGGAAAGCAGAATACTGGGAAACAATTTTAATAGCTAATGTTTCTGATAAGTGCTTCATTTCTCAAATATATAGAAAACTGAGTCAAATTTATAAGGATACAAGCTATTCCCTAATTGATAATTAGTCAAATGATATAAACAGGCAATTTTCAGCTGAATAAATTAAAGTTATTTATAGTCATATGAACAAATGCTCTAATTCACTATTGATTAGAGAAATGAAAATTAAAACAACTCTGAGGTACCACCTGACAAGTCAGCTTGACTAAAATAACACAAAAGGAAAATGATAAATGGTGTAACACTGACACATTGTTGGTGGAGTTGTGAACTGATCCAACTATTCTGGAAAGCAATTTGGAACTATGTCCAAAGGGCTGTATACTCTTTGATCCAACAATGCCAGAGGCTGGTAAACCAAAGAGATCATAAAAAGGAGGAAAAGACCAACATGTACACAAATATTTATAGCAGCTCTTTTTGTGGTGGTAAAGAAATGGAAATTGAAGGAATGCCATTCAATTGGAGAATGAACAAGTTGTGGCATATGTTTATGAGCAGGCAGATTTCAGAGCAACCTGGAAAGACTTCCAGAAACTGATGCTGAGTAAAGTGCAGAATGAGGAGATCATTGTATACAGCAACAACAACATTATGTGATGATCACCTTGTGATAAACTTACGAGTTCTCGGCAAAACAATGATCCAAGCCAGTTCCAAAAGACTCACGATGGAAAATGTCATCCACATCTAGAGAAAGAATTATAGCATCTGAATGTAGATTGAAGTATACTCTTTTCACTTTTTTCTTTCTTATTGTATTTACCTTTTGTTCCGATTCTTCTTTCATGACATGGATAAATATGATTAATATGATTGTACATATATGACCTATCTCAGAATGCTGTCTTGAGGAGGGGGGAAGGAAGGGTGAGAAGAAGAAAAATTTGAAAACCAAAATCTTATAAAAGTAAATGTTGAAAATTGAAAGAAATAAAAGTCTTTCTTACCTAAGCCCCAATTACCTTTTTTTAGGCTCTAGTATGTTACTCCCCTTCTCACTATTCTAGTACAATTAAATTGATCTTCTTTCTATTACAACCATTTCCATGGAATTAGGTGATACAGTGGGTAAAATATTGGACCTGGAACCAAAAAGTCCTGAATTCAAGTCTAGTCTTGGATACTAGTCAGTTGGATGACACTGGGCTAGTCACTCAATTTCTACCTCAGGAAACCTCAGTTTCCTCCTGATTAAAACCAGGATAATAATAGCATTTGCCTGCCAGAGTGGTTGCGCAGATCAAATGAAATAATAGGCGTAAAGTGCTTATCATAGTATTTAGCAATGTTTGTTTATTTCCTTCCTTGCAAGAGTATAAGGGTCTTGTGCTTCCTTGTATGCTTCTGCTTGTTCTTCCTTCCCCTACAGCTGGCCTGTTCTGACTCATTTATGGTAGCCAAATGAACTGCCGAACTCTCTTAGAAAAAAATCAAGGACAGGTAAGAGAAATAGATTAAGAGGAAGAGTATAAAAAATAGAAAAAACTGCCTAAGATTTTATGCACCAACACTTGATTTGTGGTGTGACCCCATTTTCCACTCGATACCTGTAAGCTTTGAGTTTTCCCTCCAATAGTATAAAAAATAGTATAAAAATACTATTGAGGCCTCCCCGTTTCCCAGGGTTGTATGGAAGATTGTGTTGATTTAATATTATCTTCAGTGACATCTGAGTTTCTTGGTGATAGATGCTCTGGAAATAAGTAATTCCTAAGGAATTAAACTGTGAGGTAATTTCCAACTCTCAAGTTCTGGAATTCTCTGGATCTCTGGATCAGATTTGGATCTGATATTATACTAAGAAACATCATTCTGTTTGGGGAAGCTGGGGCCAAAGCTAGACTTTACTCCATTATCCAGTTATTAACAAGGTAGAAAGGGAGTCATTTAATGGTCATCTGAGGAGTCTCTATTTCCATAAGAGTTAGAACAGATTCTGCATGTCATTAGTTTGCTGCTACCTGGGATCGCTTTCCTTGTACCATCTGCTTTCCTCATGTTGAGTATCATTGGATAATCTACCCACCAATAAGCAACAGGCAGGGCAATAACACCTAAGGAACACCGCTTGTGCTAGAGGAATATGTCTACATGATAAAAGCTGAGAAATAGTGGATAGTAAAATAGAAAGGGATCTCAAAATTTACCTAATCCAAATTCTGCCATTTTGCAAGTGAGGAAGTGGCTGAGAAGTATTAGTAAAATAGAAAGGGATCTCAAAGTCTACCTAATCCAAATTCTGCCATTTTGCAAGTGAGGAAGTGATTGACAAAAAGTGGATAGTAAAATAGAAAGGGATCTCAAAGTTTACCTAATTCAAATCCTGCCATTTTGCAAGTGAGAAGCGGACTGAGAAATAGTGGATAGTAAAATAGAAAGGGATCTCAAAGTTTACTTAATTCAAATGCTGCCATTTTGCAAGTGAGGAAGTGGCTGAGAAATAGTAGTAAAATAGAAAGGGATCTCAAAGTCTACCTAATCCAAATTCTGCCATTTTGCAAGTGAGGAAGTGGATTGAAAAAAAGTGGATAGCAAAATAGAAAGGGATCTCAAAGTTTACCTAATTCAAATCCTGCCACTTTGCAAGTGAGGAAGTGGCTGAGAAATAGTGGATAGTAAAATAGAAAGGGATCTCAAAGTTTACTTAATTCAAATTCTGCCACTTTGCAAGTGAAGAAGTGTCTGAAAAATAGTGGGTAGTAAAATAGAAAGGGATCTCAAAGTTTACCTAATTCAAATCCTGACATTTTGCAAGTGAAGAAGTTGGCACTCCAAAAGGGAAGTGACTTATCCAAAATGACACAGGGAATGAGCAGCCCTAATTTGATGGGAACCCAAGAGTTCTGGCCCCAAATTCACTGCTTCTTCCATTGTTCTGACATTTTAGCAACCCAGCTCTATGAAACAGATCCTAGTTGTGAATTTGAGAAATTCCCTAGCTGAAGCAGCAAGGCAACTGAGGGAGAAACAAGAGGCTACAGCATGTGCCATGTAAATCAAACCCTCCCCATCACTCTGATCTCCATCTCTGTTCAAACTCTGTTGTAGACGAATAGGGACCCTCAACCCAAGAGTCCTAGTCTACAGCAAGGCTTCCATTCCCTAGAGAGAGGCAGCCTGGCAATTGCTCCTGCAGGTGCCATTGTCAGTTATTGAAGACTCAGAAAAGAAAATGCTTATGACCAATGTCTTTGGTGCCATGAAAGTTATATCTTGGAAACCAGTCTGATGTTGCCATTGGAAATGGCTTTTAAAAAGAGACTTTAACATCTCCTTTGCTATTGTACCTTAAAGAACTTTTTCACCTGAATTGCTGTTGAAAGTGTTGATATCTGTTGTGCTTGATTTCTCTTTATCTCAGTTTCCCTAGTTGTGAATTATGGATAAAAATATTTCCCTGGGCATGTGGTCAAATCTGCAAGTCACTTTGAAACTGTATCCCTAAAGGGCTGTGTAGAATGTTCTCCCAGAGCTCTTTTGTTTGGTACAACAGACTTTTCCATTCCCTGGGGCCCGTTATTAATACAGCACTTCCTTCCCTACCTGACTGTTTGGTCCCAGCTGCATCCTCTAGGCTGGTCGGCCAAATATTTGACGCAGAAGAGAGAGGGAAGGGACCATCCTAAGGGGCTTCCCTCAAACCACTTGTAAGCATTGACTGGGCAGGATGGTTGTTTGCTTTCTATCATAAAGATGTATTTCTTACCCAGACATTTGAGTGTTTATTTCTAATAGCTCCCTGAGATATAGTGGGAGAGAAGAAAAAAGGAGAAATTACTCTCAGTCATGAGCTATGCTGGGCTAGCTCCTTAGCTCCAAGGCTGCAATCCTAGAACAGAATGTCCAAGCTAAAAGGTGCTTCAGAAAGTCCAATATAAAATGGAGGAGGTAGAAGACACCTGAGCACAGTCGATCAAAAAGTATTTATTAAACTTACTCCACTCCAAGATAGACTAGGATGTCTTTGGAAAAGATATAAGAAAACTGCACCTATCAGAGCCGGAAGGGACATTTGAACAGAGAAAAGAGAATCCATCCAGGCCTGTCACAAGATAAAGTATAAAATGTCAAAACTGGAAGGAACCTTGAAATGCAGACCACAAAAAGCAGAGGTAAAAGGACACTTAGGGTAGAATATCGTCAATGTTTGTACAGAATTAGAATGTCAATTGTAAGAGCTTTAGAACATAGGACATCACAGAGTTTGAATGACCTTTGTCGAGTCAAATAAACAAGCATTTACTAAGCATCTTTTACATGCCAGAAATAACATGATATTTGGAATGGATCTTAGAACACGTTGTTATTTGTCTTTTGTTTTTGAAGAGTATCAATGACTTCTCATCTTAGAACATAGAGTTTCTGAGATGGAAGAATTTTATGTTTCAGAACATAAAATATCAGAACTGGAAAGGACCTCCAAACACAGGCTATTTGAAATGTAAGGTAGAACATAGAACATGAAATGTTAGAGGTGAAAGACCGGGAGTATAGGACTGTATCTCAGCTCTGTCATTTATTTATTTATTTTAGATTATATATGGACAATCTTTATATATATATATATATTTCCCTATGAATCACGTTGAGAGAGAAAAATCAGAACAAAAGAGAAAACCATAAAAACTAAACCCAGAAGAACACAAAAAGGTGAAAATAGTAGGTAGGCTTTGATCTGTGTTCAGTCTCCATAATTCTCTCTCTGGATGTGGATGGCATTTTCCATCCAAAGTTGATGAACTTCGTACAATCTTCTTGTTGCTGGATGCAATGTTTTCCTGGTTCTCCTTGATTCCTCCAGCACCAATTCATGTAAATCTTTCCAGAGTTTTCTAAAATCAGCCTGTTCATCATTTTTATAGCACAATAGCATTCCATTATTTTCATATACCATAATTTGTTCAGCCATTCTCCAAGCTGCTAGAAACATTTTTGCATACGTGTATCCTTTCCCCCTTTTATCATTTCTTTAGGATACAGACCCAGTAGAAACATGGCTGGATCAAGAGTATGTACATTTTATAGCACTTTGGGTTTAGTTCCAAATTGTTCTCCAGAATGGTTGGATCAATTCACAACTCCACCAATAATGTATCAGTGTTCCAATTTTCCCATATTCCCTCCAACATTTTTCATTTTCTTTTCCTATCATCTTAGCCAATCTGAGAGGTATGAGATGGTATCTCAAAGCTGTTTTAATTTACATTTCTCTAATTAAAAGTGATTTACAACATTTTTTCATTTGACTATGGAGGCCAGTTTTGCCACTTAATGGCTTTCTTAGGTCACTTCATATTTCTGGTCCTTAGTCTCCACACAGCGATATTATGAAGATCAAATGCAGAGATATTAAAGGGGTGCTTTGTAAAATGTAGGATGGCATATTGTAGATTTCCAGCCTGGTTAGTGAGACCAGGTAAAGACGGATCCCTCAGTTAGACATAACTTTTAAAAAAATGACATAGGTATAGACAATTGTTCTCCAGGGGTTCTGAGGAAGGAATGGATCGGGATAATAAGGGAGAGCTTTGTGAAAGGACTGGGATTTGTGTCAGATTGCATCTTTGTTCAAAACTCTTCATTGGCATTCCATTATTCACTAAGAAAAGTTCATGCTCTTCTCCTTATACAAAGCCCTCTAAAAATAGCTGTCCTTCCTTTTCAGTCTTATATCCCTCCCTCAAATTCTGTGCTCCACTTAAAAATGAAAGCTCTCAGACCTCCAATATGGCCTGGACTCAAACTTCCATCCCTTTGCTGACACTAATTTCTGTACATGTAATGTTTACTCTCTTCTGATCACTTGTTGAATTCCTATTCATCCTTTAAAATTCAGCATAAATGACAACTCTGTAAGGAAGACTTTCTTTGTCCTTGAAGAGAATGTGACGTTGGGGAGAAATTCGGGATTCATAGGACTTGGATTCAAATCCTGTCACTGACATTAGCAGTATAAGCTTGAACAAGTCACAGTTGTCTTGGGTCTCAATTTCCTCATCCATAAAATAGAGTAGATGAAGAAAAACATCATTCTGCCTTTAGATGCACAATCTTTTGATTCTTTTGTCAATAACCTCCCTTAGATCTTACATGGTATTTTAAAATAATTGGTAATATTTTATCCCCTTATTTAATAGTTTTGTCTTTCCTAAAGTGCATCTTCCCTAGCACAGTGCCTTATCCATGAAAGGAATTTAACAAATGTTTGTCAGATTGAATTAACTGGGTCTCTTATAATACTTTAAAGTTCTAGAATAATAGATTTAAAACTGAAAGGGACCTTACAGATGACAGAACCACATTCTCACAATTTACAGATGAATAAACTGAGTCCCAAAGAAAAGAAATATGAAGTTAGTAAGTCATAAAGATGGATTTTGAATCAATAGAGACAGCCATCTAAGCAATGTTATTATTGGAATATGTCTCACCACTTGAACAGAAAAGAAGAAATAGATGAGGAATTTAGGAAACAAATCACAAACCAATTACAGAATCATGCTAGAGCAATAATAGAAGTTTTCTGTTACATGCCCAAGACAAAGAACTAACAATTCTGACTAGCTTGAATGCTAATTTCAATCTGCAAAAAAATTGGAGAAATCAATGAAGATAATTTTTAGATCTGATTCTCACCAACAAGAAAGAAATTATAGTTAGAAAAGAAATAATGGGAAAAATCAGGAGAAAGTGACTGTTTTTCCTTAGAACTTGAAACTGACAAAGAATAGTCAACCAGACACTCTAGGTTTGGGGAGAGCAAATTTAAAAGAATTTGTAGAAAGGAAAGGTAGTATCTCATTTTCTCAAATCTTATAGGGGGTGTCAGTCTAAAAGAAAAAGAGGGCTCTGAAGAATTAGATTTTGAAAGAACGAAGAGAAATTCTGATGAAAAGAATAGAGGAAGTCATCTGAATCAATGTAGAAACAGAGATCTTGCTGACCAATTTAATTTTTTTTTAAAAGGACAAAACAACAACAACAACAACAACAACAAAAACCAAAACAAAACAAAACAAAAAAACAAAAAACAAATGTAAAAATGTGATTGGGATTGTTTAATTGATTGTATTTGTATTCCCAGAACCTAGCACAGTGTCTGACACAAAGCTGGTGCTTAATAAAAACTTCATATACCTTCAAAAAAAAAAGGACAAAAATATAAGGTGGAACAAGGGTAGGAAACATGGCATGATCCTGTATGAATTTTGTCAGTAGAATGAAAGCTCAGACAGAAGCTAGAAAAGAAAGTTAAGAACAATCCCAAAATAAAGGGTTACAGCATTTGATTTTTGTTTCTGAATACTGGTTAGGTAAAAGAGAGAGATCAAAGGAAGGATAGGAGCACTGCTTGGGAGGGAAAAAGAGGAAGTGCACAAGAAAGAGAGAAAGAGAGAGAGAGAGAGAGAGAGAGCAGGTTATTCAACTCTCATTTTGTTTCCATCTTCTCAGTCAAGGTAAATAATCTTTGGTCTGAAAAGAACTAGATAAAAAAATTAGCTAATGGGGAGTTGATGCCTAAAATAAGTGGGGAGAAGATAAGAGAATTATGTTTAATGCATTCAAGACTCCTGGCCTAGAGGAACAACCTACTCAGGTACTGAAAGAACTGGCTTATGAAAGTGCTGAGCTACTCTCGGGGATGTCTGAGATGGTAGAGAAAAGTAGCAATGTTGCGGGATTGGAGAACAAATATTTCCTCCAAAAGGGGAAGAAATGGCATTTGCAAAACAGAGACCAGTGACCTCAGCTGCACTTCCTGGCAAATTTTAGTTCAAAATATTAAAGACATGAATGGACAAGTAGGACAGGAAGCAGTGGTCACAAAGGGCCAAGATGGCTTCATCAACGGGTCATGCTAAATAAACCTGGTTTCCTTTATTGACAGGGTGACTAGACTAGTGAATCAGGAATATTATAGATATTAACTGTATTTTTAGCAATTTATTTCATAAAGTCTCATGTTATTCTTATGGGAGAATCTGAGCAATATGACCTATATGATTGTCTAGTGAGGGGGATTCCAAACTTGTTGGAAAGATTGATCCAGAATGGAGTTATTCATGGTCACCTTGGACAGAGGCCTCCAGGGGAGTGGGTCAAGATCTGTGTTTGACCCTGTGTCGTCCAACATTTTTATCATTTGGTTTGAGAAAGGCATAGATGCCAGCTTTATCAAATTTATGCATGACTTGTAGGAGGATCAGATCAGCCTATTGGATACGAACCAGGTTCTGAAGAGAGCACAACTGTCTAAAGGTTAGGCCAGATTCAGAAAGATTAAATTTAATAGAGATAAATGTAAAACCATGGATTTTTTTTAAAAATCAATTTCACAGGGAAAAGATGGGGCATTCTGTGAAGAGACAGCAGACAATGTGAAAAAAGGCAAAGCATTTCAGAGGGCAGAATGATATGGCACAGCCTTTAACACAGTGCTTGACACATAGTAGGAGCTTTAATAAATATCAGCTGACTGCATGGCAGATATAGAGTTTTGACCTATGTGAAGAGAAATGTAGCCTCCAGAGTGAGAGAAGAGATAGTCTGCATGGACTTTGTTAGACCATATTTGGAGTGACGGCTTCAGGCCTGAGCATTACATTTTAGTCATTACATTTACAAAACTCTCCCAGGGAAGGTAACCAGGAGGAAAAAGGGCCTCATGCTCAGGCCAAATGAGAGCCAAGTAAAGAAACTGAAAACATTGAACTCACAGAAAGAAAATTTGGATGTAATACAGGAGCTGCCTTGATGAATTTGAGAGGCTACTCTAGACAAAAATTTGATCTGCAATGCTTGGTCCCAGCGTGCAGAATTAGGAATAATGAGATGTTTTAGCAAGGCAGATTTCGGCTTCCTGACAATTAAATTTGTTCCCAAATGGAATGGAATACCTAAGGAGATGGTAGGTTTCCCATTGCTGGAACCATTCAAGCAAGCACTGCTGGATATATATTTGACCTTTCATCGTGTCCTGAACCATTTTAGTAGAACTCTATGGGCCCCTCTTAAGAAGAATTATAAATAAGAGAAAGAAATGCTAAATTTCAATTAAAGGTTAGGGAAAAGAAACATGTCACATTTCTTCCCATCCAGGTTTTCTGATATCCTGCAATCTCTCCCCACAAGCCATGAGCCCCAAGTTAAGAACTGTCTTTAAGAAGGAATTATTATTTAGATACTTATAGGATAAGTTAACTTTTGGGGGGCCTTCAAAGCTGATATTTCAAGATTCAAATCTAGGACTCTTTCTGATCATACCTGTTTTGAGACCTCATTAAATAACAACAAAAACAACAACAAAACTGTCCCTCCCAATGTGGATAAGTTGTTGTATTTTCAACCCCCATTTACAAAAACAGAGATTCTGAAAAGTGAACTTACTTGACTCAAGGTTATGTACTTATTAAAACAGGAGTCCAAATTCTAACATAGGTTTTCTGATTCTGTTCTTTGTCCTTTTCCCCTCTTCCCATATCTCCAATAAACTCTTCTAAATCCTGCTCTTCCTTCAAGGCTCAGCTCAGGTACCAGCTCCTCTTGGAAGCTTTCCTTGCCCCTCCCAATTGCTTGTGTTCTCTCCTTTCTTCTGATTAATTTTTATTTTCTTATTTGTACATAAGTTGTATCCATCTAGTGGAATACAATCTCTTTGAGGGCAGAGTCTGGTTATATTTTGTATTTGGATCTCCTGCATCTAGCCCAGAATTTATCACATACTTAGTATTTTTTAATTCTATAAATATTTCTTTCAAAAAACAATATTTTATTATTAACACCAGTTAGAATAAAAAATCATCTGGGAAATCTAATGGAGAAGAGTGATGGATGATTTAGAGGGAGTATTATTTCATAAAGGAGAGAGAAGCACTAGAAAGTAAAACCAATTTAAAGAAAGATTGTCAAGAGATAAAGCTACCTAGTCATCCCAAGGGCATTTGAGGATGAAAATGGAAGGAAGATGACAAACAGAAGAAAAATGGAAAAGTTTTTTAAACAAAAATACATTTCAAAAAATTGTTTTCTCCATCAAGGATAGTGAAAACAGCACCTGGTTGGACTCCAATATCACAATCCCTGAGGTAATTACACAGAGGGTAGTAATGGAGCCAAAGAGAATAAAAAATGGGAAAAGCAACAGGACTGGGCCAAGTCCAATCTAGACTGGGGGTGATATGACTGTGACAACATGGAGGGATCAATATATAAGATACCTGAAGGAGGGCAAGTTATCAGCAAGCATTTATTAAGCACCTATTAAGTGTCAGGAGGTATATTAAGTACTGAGATATGAAAGACAGTCTCCACCCTCAAGGAGCTTAGAGTCTAATAGGTGAAACACCATGCAAACAAATATGTACAAACAAATTGTGTATAGATCTATAGAAATTAAAAATGGAGAAGGTACCAGAATTAAGAGGGATTAGCAAAGAGTTCTGGAGTCAGAATTTAATTGAGACTTAAAGGAAACCAAAAAAGACAGGAGACAGAGATGGGGAAAAGAGTGCTCCATGCATGAGGGATAGCCAGCGAAAATGCCCAGAGCTAAGAGATGGAGTGTCTTGTTGCCAAGAGGTCAATGTCATTGAATCAAAGAACATGTGGGAGGGAAAGGAAAGGAGACTGGAAGGATGGAGGAAGGAGACTAGGTGATGAAGGGCTTTGAATACCAAAGAGCTTTTGTACTTGATTCAGGAGGATACAGAGAGCCACTGGAGTTTATTGAGAGGCAAAGGGAGGCTGGTAACATAATCAGAACTTTTCTTTAAGAAAATCACTTTGATGAGTAAGACCCAAGAGAACTCTGTACATAGCAACAAGATTATTCTGATGGACGTGGCTGTTTTCAAGGCGATTCAGGCCAGTTCCAATGGTCTTGTGATGGAGAGAGCCATCTGTACCCAGAGAGAGGACTGTGGGAACTGAGTGTGGATCACAACATAGAATTTTCATTTTTGTTGTGGTTTGCTTGCATTTTGTTTTCTTTCTCATTTTTTCCCTTTTTGATCTGATTTTTCTTGTGCTGCATGACAATTGTGGAAATGGCGTATAGAAGAATTGCACATTTAACATATATTGGATTACTTGCTGTCTAGGGGAGAAAAGAGGGGAAGAGAGGGAGAAAAAATTTGGAACACAAGGTTTTGCAAAGGTGAATGTTGAAAACTATGCATATATTTTGAAAATAAAAAACTTTATATAAAAAAGAAAATCACTTTGATTTACACGAGCTGATTCTAAGTGAAGTGAGCTGAACCAAGAGAACACTTTACACAGTACAAAATTTTGTGATGATCCATTTTGATGGACTTGGTTCGTTTCAATAATGAGTTGATTCATGATAATTCCAATAGACTTGTTCCCTCCAGAGAGGGAACTATGGAGACTGAATGTGGATCAAAGAATAACATTTTCATCTTTTGTTGTTATTATTTGCTTGCTTCCCCCCTTGTGTTTTTGTCTCTTTGTTCTGATTTTATTTGCATAGGATGATGAGTACAGAAATATGTTTAGAAGAATTGCACATGTTTAACCTATATCAGATTGCACGCTACCTTGGGGAGGAGGGAGAAGGGAAGAGAGGGAGAAAATTTTGGAACACAAAGTTTTGCAAAGGTGGATGTTGAAAACTATCTGTGTGTATCTGGAAAAATAAAATACTATTACCAATTTAAAAAAAATCACTTTGATGATTGAATGGAGGGTGGACTGAAATGGGGAGAAACTTGGCAGATCCACCAGCAGCTATTACAATAGTCAAGAAAATAAGGACCTACATCAGATTCATGGCAATGAACTTTCCCCCCAGATGTTGAATTTATAGGACAGTAACAATACTTATAGAGTGGTACAGTGGATAGTGCACAGGACATAGAGTTAGGGAGATCTGAGTTCAAATATGGCCTTAGACACTCACTAGCTGTATGATCCCTTGGTAAATCACTTCATCCTTATTTGCCTCAGTTACTCATCTGTAAAATGGAGACATACTGGAGAAAGAAATGGCAATTTCCTTCAGTATCTTTGCCAAGAAAATTCCTCGGGCAAGTCTAAAGGGTCATGAAGAGTCAAGCATGACTGAACAACGACAAGCGGCACTCATAAATTAGAGTTAGAGCTAGGAGGGACGGCAGAGACCATCTGGTCCATCCAGCCTCTTAATTTGGCAGCGACTGAGACCCAGAGCTTAAGTGATTCACTCAAGGTCACTCAAGCATGAAATGAAAAACTTGAGACTTCCAACTAGATTGTCTCCAAATTCAGGTCACCCGCCAGTGTACCATGATGTTGTTTGTTTGGCAACACAGAAGCAACAGAGCTTAGTCACTGGTTAGCAAGAATAATTGGGTAAAATAGAAAGCTACCAGTCGTTTAGCTGAAGTGCCCAGAATCTAGTTTATGGTACGTGCTCCTGCATGTTCCCCAGACCCTAATGAGTTCTGGTGGGTCTTTGTCCCCCACACCACCAAACAAAGCTTGCTCCTGGAATGATTCTCATTCTCTTTCTCTCTTTCTCTCTTTCTCTCTCTCTCTCTTTCTTTCTTTCTTTCTTTCTTTCTTTCTTTCTTTCTTTCTTTCTTTCTTTCTTTCTTTCTTTCTTTCTTTCTTTCTTTCTTTCTTTCTTTCTCTCTCTCTCTCTCTCTCTCTCTCTCTCTCTCTCTCTCTCTCTCTCTCTCTCTCTCTCTCTCTCTCTCTCTCCCTCCCTCCCTCCCTCCCCCCACCCCCCCTTGCTTTTGTTGTCCCCATCCTGATCTATTGAAATCTATTGGAAAGCCTTCCCTGACTTCTTTCACTCTTCCCATCTTTCTCCTTCTTCAGCTCCTCACAAGCACTTTTTCTGGACTTCTCCTTTATATTCCTACACTACCATTTTCTTCAACATGATTTGTCTAGTGAGGGAAAAGGACCCACATGTGCAAAAATGTTTGTAGCAGCTCTTTTTTTGTAGGTGTGCGCCAATTGGGGAAAAGCTGAACAAGTTATGGTATATGAAGGTAATAGAAGGTTGTTGTTCTATATAAATGATAAACAGGTGATTTTAGAAAGGCTTGGAAAGATTTACATGAAATAAGCAGAACCAGGAAAATAGTGTACATAGCAACAGCAAGACTGTGGGATGATCAACTACGATAGGCTTAGTTCTTCTCAGCGGTTCAGTGATCTAAGGCAATCCCAATAAATGTTGGCTAGAAAATGCCATCCATATCCAGAGAGAGAACTATGGAGACTGAATATAAATTAAAACATGCTATGTTCACTTTTTTTTGGTCTTTTTTTTTTCTTGCGCTTTTTTCCTTTTGTTCTGATTTTTCTCTTCCAACATGATTCATATGGAAATATGCAAAAAATAATGTACATGTATTGCAAAAAAAATGTTGTTTTACATATAACTGGAGAAAATAAAAACAAAAAAGAGAATTATTTGTGTAAGCAGGAGCAGACTAAACCTCACAGGAGTTAATGCTTCAAGGGATATTAGCATGCAACATGAGGTAGCTGCTTATATTAGAAAGCTCCTTAACTCTGAAGTCAGGGACCCTGTGTTCAGATCCCCCTTTTTCACTCATTGCCTGTGTGCTTTATTCACTTCCCCTCTCCAGATCTATATCTTCCTCTATAAAATGTAAATAATCTTTTAGGATCCTTTCCATTCAAATTCAATGTTTCCTTATTCTTTTAATTGTGTCAATCAAAATCATTTAATTTCTTTTGCATATTTCTGATATTGACTTATCTGTGGGTATATTATCTCTATCCAATAAGACATAAACTTGAGGAAAAGGACCATTCCAGTTTAATTTTTGTCAAAGGTGCATTGTAGGTGCTTAACTTGATGCTCATTGAATGTCTAGAACCCTCCTTTTTTATTTTTTTATTTTATTTTATTTATTATTTTATTAATGCCTTTTTCTCTTAACAATCATTTAGAACTGCAAGGGACCTAAAACTAGCCACCTAGTCTAAGATGATTTGCCCAAAGACAAATGATTACAAAACAGAAATCTGGCTTCCAAGCCCTGACCCCCTGATCTACACACTTCCTTCTAAACAATGTTCCTCTGGATTGTGTTCCTTGTGTTTCAAATTGTTCTGGATTGTACCCTCCCTTGTAACAAAGAAAAACAATAAAACAAAAGCATCTGGGTACAGTAACTACCTCTGACATTCTATGCACTGATTCTAGTAGCCTCAGTCTGGTAAGTAAAAGAAGATAACTCCATGATCTGTTTTCTGGGTTAGTACCATCACTGGCTCTTCAATTACTTATCCATAGTCTGACTTACCTTCCAGGAATATAGTCACAGGGTATATTTTTCTCTTGGTTTTGTTTATGTTGCTCTATATCCATTTATAGAATTCTCATCTTTTTCTGAATTCCTCATCTTCAGTTTTAGTTACACAATAACTTATTTTTTTATTTTTATTAATTTTTAAAATTTTTATTGATTTTAAAATTTTATTTATTATATTTATTATTTATTATTGTGTAATATTCCATTATCTTCACACACACAATAGCCTTTTCAGCTGCCCCCCCAATTGATTAGCAAGAGTTTTGTTTTCAATTAAATTCCCCTATTTTCCAGAAGAGGAAGCTTCTTTCCCCTACATTAAGCTAGAAGTCTCCTGAGAACTGAATCTATCTTTGTACTCCCAGGTTCAAGAATAGGGTCTTGACAAATGTTGGAGGGGATGTGGGGAAACTGGGACACTAATACATTGCTGGTGGAGTTGTGAAAGAATCCAGCCATTCTGGAGAGCAATCTGGAATTATGCCCAAAAAGTTATCAAACTGTGCATACCCTTTGACCCAGCAGCACTACTACTGGGATTATATCCCAAAGAAATACTAAAGAGCGGAAAGAGACATATATGTGCCAAAATGTTTGTGGCAGCTCTTTTTGTTGTAGCTAGAAACTGGAGGATGAATGGATGTCCATCAGTTGGAGAATGGTTGGGTAAATTGTGGTATATGAAGGTTATGGAATACTATTGCTCGGTAAGAAATGACCAGCAGGAGGAATATAGAGAGGCCTGGAGAGACTTACATCAACTGATGCTGAGTGAAATGAGCAGAACCAGAAGATCACTGTACACTTCAACAACAATACTGTATGAGGATGTATTCTGATGGAAGTGGAAATCTTCAACATAAAGAAGATCCAACTCACTTCCAGTTGATCAATGATGGACAGAGGTAGCTACACCCAGAGAAGAAACACTGGGAAGTGAATGTAAATTGTTAGCACTAATATCTGTCTGCCCAGGTTGCATGTACCTTCGGATTCTAATGTTTATTGTGCAACAAGAAAATGATATTCGCACACATGTATTGTACCTAGACTATATTGTAACACATGTAAAATGTATGGTATTGCCTGTCGTCGGGGGGAGGGAATAGAGGGAGGGGGGGTAAATTGGAAAAATGAATACAAGGGATAATATTATAAAATATATATATATATAATTTAAAAAAAAAAAAAAAAAAAAGAATAGGGTCTTGCATGTTGCAGGTGCTTAATAGCATTTTGCTGAATTAAATCAGACAAGAATAACATAGAAAGTGGAATGCCTCTCAGCCAGACTATGGACTTCTTATACAATACATTTCAGCAGTCAATTATCACTTTTCATATGTTTCCTCTGTGCCAGGCACTGTACTAATATAGCAGATCCTACTTCCTAATTAGCACTTGCTTTGGTGGGGCAGGGTTGGAAAGGTCAGCTGACTACTTCTCTCAGCATTATAGGGATAACCCTGAAAGGTTGGGAGTATTTTCTCTGGTGCAATTACTTATGGGCTTCCCATTGATTATCAGTCAGATTTAATAAACTTTTACAAAACAACTCTAAAGTACCACTTCATACTTCTCAGATTGGCTAAGATGACAGGAAAAGATAAGGATAAATGTTGGCAGGGATGTGGGAAAAATGGAACTAATACATTGTTGGTGGAACTGTGAACTGGAGAATAATTTGGAACTATGCTCAAAGGGCTAAAACTGTGCATACTCTTTGATTCTACAGTTTCTCTGCTGAAACTGTAACCTAAAGAGATCATAAAAAAAGGGGAAAGAACCCAAGTGTGTTAAAAAAATGTTTGTAGCAGCCCTTTTTGTAGTGGTAAGAAACTGGAAACTGAGTGCACATTTATCAGTTGGGGAATGGCTGAATAAGTCATGGTATATGAATGTAATGGAATATTATTGTTCTATAAGAAGTGATCAGCAGGCTGATTTCAGAAAGCCTAGAAAGATTTATATGAACTGATGCTGAATGAAGTGAATAGAACTAAGAAAACATTGTGCACAGCAATAACAAAATTATTTGTGGATCAGTTGTGATGGACTTGGCTCTTTTTAACAAGGAGGTGATTCGAGGCAATTCCAATAGACTTGTGGAAGAAAGAGCTGTCTGCCTCCAGAGAAAGGACTGTAGAGACTGAATGTGGATCACAGAATAGTATTGTCACCTTTTTTGCTGTTATTGTTTGCTTGCTTGTTTTTTCTTTCTTATTTTCCCCCTTTTAATCTATTTTTTTCCTTGCACAGCATGATAAATGTGAAAATACCTTTAGAAGAATCACATGTTTAACCTATATTGCATTACTTGCTGTCTAGGGGAGGGTTGAGGTCGGAGGGAGGGAGGGAGAGAGGGAGAACAATTTGGAACACAAAGTTTTTCGAGGGTGAATGTTGACAACAATCTTTGCATGTATTTTGAAAAAATAAAAGACTATTATTTTAAAAAAGAAAAGGGTATTTACTTAGCTGGCATGTAGCAAAAGCATTTGGTATCAAAACATCCCCCTGAAAAAAAGTCTGTAACATCCTCCTACAGTTATATAAAATCTAGGGGAATGTGGCCTCAAAGACAGAAAGCACATATGGTAGAGGGGTAACACAACTTTTACCTGTATCCCTTTGTAAAGTCTTCATGGGTGTGTATGTAGCTCTCTGCTGGACTCCAAAAATGTCAGGATCCTCAAACTATACTTCTCTCTACTTCAAAGAGGTGATAATAACTAAAGCTGAAATTCCTCAGTATGTCTAGTGTGAACTCTCTCAGCCCCTAACTGGATCCATTGTTTGTTCTTGATCTGGCTTCTCCAAAACACAGTCAATGGAGGGAAGAATATGATGTGAACTCTCTCAGTCCCTAGCTGGATTCATTGTTCCTGATCTGGCTTCTCCAAGACATACTCAAAGGAGGGAAGAATATGATGTGAACTCTCTCAGCCCCTAACTGGATTCATTGTTTCTGATCTGGCTTCTCCAAGACATAGTCAAGAGAGGGAAGAATATAATATGAACTCTCTCATCCCCTAGCTGGATCCATTGTTTATTCTTGATATGGCTTCTGTAAGACATAATCAATGGAGGGCAGAATGTAGTGTGAACTCTCTCAGCCTGTACCTAAATTCACCGTTCCTGATCTGGCTTCTCCAAGACATAGTCAGTAGAGAGTAGAATATTACAGTCTTGCTAGATTCACTTTCCCCTTCAGTCCTATGTGTCTTTTAGGTATAGAAACAAGTGCCTAGAATCCCCAAGTGCTTCCAAAACTTAAGTGCTGAAGTAGTAACTGGATTGTCCTCCTCTGATATATTTGAGCCAAGAGCTGGGGCTAATTCTTTCTCCAAATCTCAGTACATTGCATCATCTGAGATCATTCCATGGCTTGAAGCACTCCACTTTTCCCTGATGTAATTAATGCCATGGTTCACACATAATTTATGCCTTTAACTCATGATTCAGTAACTTGACCAAAACTATATTGTCAAATAATAAATGTCTGAGACAAGGGATAGGGAAATAGAGAATGTTATCAGTGACATTGGTCTGGGTTGTAGGAAGACTATGAAATACTCCTCTTAGGGGCAGCTAGGTGGCACAGTGGATACAGCACCAGCCCTGAAGTCAGGAGGACCTGAGTTCAAATCTCGCCTCAGACACTTAACACTTCCTGGCTGTGTGACCCTGGGCAGGTCACTTAACCCCAATTGCCTCAGGGGAAAAAAAGAAAAAAGAAAAGAAATAATCCTCTTAAACTAGGTACTATAGTTACAGACACCTTCAAGAAATTGTAATTCTACAAAATTTAAGCATAGAGAGGCATGTGTTCATATAAGCAAGTAGGTAATGCAGTGAATAAGTGACAGACTTGGAATTGGGAAAACCAGGATTCAAATTCTACCTCAGATATTTACTAGCTAAGAGACTCTGAACAAGTCACCACCTCTTATCCTTCAATTCTTCATCAGTGAATTGAGGGCATTGGATTCAACATCCACTAAGGTCCTTTCTATCTTTAAATCTAAACTCCTATAATACTATTTTATAGGCTAACACAAGATCAATACCAAGAAATGAAGGGTTCTAGTAGCTGGGAGATCAGGAGAGACCCTTCTGTGCTTAAACTGGGCTCTAAAGGAAACAAAGGCCTCTAAGAATTGGAAGTGAAGAGGGACCATCTTCCAGACGTGGAGAACGGCTATGCATTTGTACAGAAATGGGAGTGTAAGGAATAATAAGTAACTGAGTCTAGCTGGACTGTGCAGTAAAGGAAAAGAATAATATATACTAAAGCTATAAGTCTTGATTAGAACCAGGATGTGAAGAGCTTCCCAAACCAAACCACAGGAGATTATATTTGATTCTGGGGCAACAGGGAACCATCAAAGTTTATTGAATATGTGTGTGATGTGATCAAGATCCATGTTTTAGGAAAATACTTTGTAAACGATGTAGAAAACGGATTTGGAGAAGAGAGATGCTTGAGGCAAGAAGACTGATGCTAAGGGTTTTGGGGGGCAGGGTGGTGATAAGGAGCAGAACAGTTTCTGCTCCAGAGGCTGTGAGTACCCCAGGACAATCTGAGAATCACCAGCTGGGGATTGGGGACAAAGAGCTCTCCTCTGGCCAACTCATTTCCATTCAAGATAATTAGCTGGTGTTTGATAGACAAAGATTCATTTGGTTTCTAATTTTCAGATAATTACGTGAACAAATCACAGCTCAGCAGAGAGCTAGGATTGATGGATTCAAAGAATTGCTGTCAGAATCTGCCTACATTCTGGGACATCATTCCCTCAGAAACTTCAGGGATTTCTCTGGCCCACTGTTGCTCCCCCTCAGGGATCCTGGAGGGCCTACAGAATGTGGAGGTGGCTTCTTGCTCTTAGTTTTAAAGATGGGAAAACTTGAGACTCTAAGAAAGGAGTGAGTTTTCCAGTATTTCATAGGAATAGCTGGAAAAAAGGAAGCTAAGAACTCAAGGCTTTGAGGGGGCGGTCTGAGGATCCCAGGAAATGAGAAACATGAAGGTCCTAACTCTTAGCTGAGGCCATAGGTCTGGAGTCTTGCCCGTCCTAACAAGTTCATCATTGTCTGTCACTGGGGAGTAAGGGACTTACTCAAGAGAGATCTTTACCCTACCAAAAATATAATTACATAGTATTTATTGATATCTTGTTTCATTTCCTAAATTGTGTCATAATCTCCTTGGATAGGAGGGGATCTTATGAGGTCATCTAGTCCATCCTCCTGCCTCCAAGGAGATACTCATCCAGTTAAGTGGAGCTTTATCATAGTTTTAAAAGGAGAAATCATATTGAGAGAGTGGGGAAAGTCTGGACTTGTAATCATGAGATCTGAATTAGTATCTACTCTGCCACTAGCTAACTGAGCTTGGGGAAGTTATTTCCCTTCTCTGAATCTGTTTCCTCATCTGGAAAACAAGGAACTTATCCTAGACTATATAGTCCCTTTTTCTCCATTATTTGGTCATTCTTTGTCCTTTATCTAATCTCAACCTTTGATGTTGTTTCTTGGATCTGTTTGCATATTCAAATCTTGTCAGGAGAACAGTTTGCCTAGTAATGTGTCCCGACTGCTTCAGGACTGACTGCTAACCTTGGTTAGCTCAGGAAGGGTTGGGGTAGAGGGGGGATGGGTAAAAAGCTCTCTCTTCCCTTGATCTTCTGATAGAAAATCACAAATAAGCCCTTCCTTTCATACAGTTCCTTCTCTTTTCACAGGTCATGGGGTTTACAATAGGAGAAAAACCTTTAGAAACCAACTTATTCAACTCCTTTTTTAAACAATGTCATAAAAGCAGCAAACTTGGATTTGAAATCAGGTCATTTGACGCCAAATCCAGCCCCCTTTTCCACTTTGCCATCTGCCTCTCACAAGGAAAAGAGACCAGCTTCCCAGAGTCCGAGTGCTTTAGTCAGGACAGCTTTTATCCATGTGGCAATGCCCTGACTGTATTCTCTTTTGGACAGGCCTGAGATGATGATAGCTGGATGCTACATTGGAGGCCTGTGGCTTTTAATGGAACAAGAAGGAGGGGTAGTATGAGGCAATATGCCACAGACAGGTCCAGGTTGGTTGTACTAGTTGAGAAGCATGAGCCCTAGACCTTTGAGAAGCATGAGCCCTACAGTTTGATAGTTAGTTGATTCAGAAGGAGGCTTGGTGGAATTCACCCTTGACAAGAGTAAAAAGAGTAAAGATTTGAAGAATCAAATTGTCATTTCCCACCTCCATGCCTTTGCACAGATAGTTATCCATGCCTAGAATGCGCTCCCTTTTTCTCTCCACCTCTTAAAAGCTCTAGATTCCTTCATGACCCAACTAAAGCACCATCTCCTTCAGGAAGCTTTTCCTGATTCATTTAATTATTAGAGTTCTCTTCATCTTCAGCTAAAGCTATTTATACTTGTCTGTTCACTGTGCCCTATTCCCTCAATCTTCCCAAATGGAATCAAATAACTACTCAATCAAAAAGCATATATAAAGCATCTACTAGCTACTACACTTAGTGCTGGGAGAGTGAAAACAAAAGTTAAATAGTCTCTTCCCTCAGGGAGCTTATATTCTTTCCAGGTATACACATCCAATTTTAGAAATTTTAGAAAATAGAGAGGAGATTATTTTAAGGGAAGGTAAAAGCAAATGGGAAGAGGATTTTCCCATAGATTGTAGTCTAAATTTGTATTCCTTGTGCTTAAGAAAGTACCTTATCTGAAGTAGGCTTTTGATGGATGTTGACTAGTTTGGGATGGCTTTAGTGTACAAATAGTATATAATACAAATAGTATACAAATAAATAGTGTACAAATAGCTCCCCAATTGTCCCTGTCAGTTGGCCTTTAGATTTAGCATGGAATCCCTGTCCTTGAATTTTTCCCCTTTTATTTCTTCTCACTGTGGCCCCTCAGACATACATTCCTTTTCTTTTCTTTTTTCTTTTACTTTAATAGTATTTTATTTTTTCAAATAAATGCAAAGAAAGCTTTTGATATTTACCTTTGCCTGTGTTCCAAATATTTTTCAGTCTCTTCCCCTTCTTCTTCCCCAAGACAGCAAGTAATCCCATATAGGTTAAACATATGCAATCCTTCCAAACACATTTCCATATTCATCATGCTGCACAAGAAAAATGAGATCCAAAGGGAAAAAATATGAGAAAGGAAAAAACCATAGACAAACAAATAAACAACAACAACAAAGTAAAAGTACTATGCTTTGATCCAGTCTCCATAGTTCTCTCTCTGGGTGTGAATGGCACTTTCCATCCCAAGTCAGACATACATACATTCTACCCAGCAACCAGACATCACCCCCATCCAAATTTGGATTTCCGAGGGATCTCAGACAATCTTGGGTAGAATGTGAGCTTCCCTGACACCTAAGAGTTTGTTTGTTTCCTGGAATCCATCAGTTCTGGTTTGGTTAGAACAGAACAACAGGGAAACTTGGGAGCCTTTATGACAATGGGTAGGAAAGACTGGCCCTGATGCTTATAACATCAAGAAGATGATGCATTGGAAAGTCCAATAGATATGGACTCACAGGACCTGCTTCAAATCTTAGTCTTCCAATTTGCATTATTTTAGCACATCTTTGGACTTCTTTGGAGCTCATCTGTAAAATAAAGGGAGACCTCTGAGTCCTCTTTCAGTTATAGATTAAAGATTCCAACAGTCTACTTCTCTTCCTTTTTTCTCTAGTCTTGTGACTCTAACTAGCCAAGGCTCTTTTCCCCACTCTACTTTCTGGGCTTTACAAAACTATCTTAGTGGTTGAAAAGATACATTTCTGTAACTTCACACCATAGGAGTGTTAACACGATGAGATTGCTTCTCCCTTCAGATTCACTCCAGCTATGTCATTAAAATCTACTGGCGTGTACTTATTGTCTTTCAAAGGGACAATGTCAGTAGCATTTTTATGGTTTAATTTTTGTTTTTTTTTTCCTCCTCTGCTCCCTATAATTCCCTCACTAGGTCTGCAGAATAATGCAGCTGTCTCTGCCAATTGCTCCCCCTCTGTGTTTTCAAGAACTGCAGACCTTCCCTGCCAGGCTGATGCATGCCATCCCCTCAGACCCACAGATCCTCCTCCAGGACAATGCCAGTGACCTCAGTTCTGAAAAGTGAAGGTGATCCTGGCTATGGTTATCAGAAATCTATATTTTCCATTCTAAGGGTGTAGACTGCTGCCATTTTCATAGCATGAAGAATGTAAAGGCATTTTGCGGAGCACTGACTATGTGCTAAACTCTGGAGATACAGATACCAAAGTGACTGACTTCAAAGAGCTTCTCTCCTCCTTAATATTTGAAACTGTTTTTGAGTTCTAGATACTGACATGTAAAAAAAAAACAACCAACATTTTCAGTCAGTCAGAATAGTGAGTATAAAATCCTAACTCTGTTACTTTCTGGGAAGAGTGATAGTCCTTCTAGCCACATTTAGCTTATCATTAAAATGGATTGATTATTTTATACTGTCTAGAGTTATTTTAAATAATAATTTTATTAGATATTTTAAAGGAATAGCAAGTAATGCTATTCATCTACAATGAATATTATTCTAGTCATTGTTTCATCTACAATCATATTTTTAAATTTCTATCTTATGGAAATGCTTATTTCATCTAAATCATATTTAAAAAATTATATGTTATGAAAATGCCTGTTTTATTTCATAAATTAAAAGTAAAATAAATAAAAATTTTAAGAAGGGATCGATGATCATGCAGTTTCATCTACAATCATATTTTTAAAATTCTATGTTATGGAAATGCTTGTTTTATTTAATAAATTAAAAGTAAAATAAAGTAAATAAAACTTATTATAAATAAATATAATTTATATAATATATTTATATAAGTAATTATATAAATATAATTTATATAATAAAAATAAAATTTATGATGATCATGGCCCCAGTCAAAGACACATTCACACAGTCATAAGACTGTGTACAAGGCTCATTGCCAGTCTTAAAATGTTATCAATAAATGAACGGCTATTCTCAATCACCTGGAAGAAAATGGAAACTTTTTGTAAGATGATTCAGAACTGTCTTGGTGGTCCAAGATAGAGGTAAAGAAAAAAAGCAGTGATGGCCCTTTAGAAGGATGAGGAAAGGGACTGAGACCCCAGAAGTATGGAGAACCAGTTGTTGTTGAATAAGAACATGTTTGGCTAATGGGGGTATTCTCCATCGAATAAGAATAATAGCTGCATTTACAGATCACTTTAGCTTGCAAAGTACTATACGTATGCTATTTCATTTGAGTCTTGTAACCATTGCCTGGGTCTGTCTCCCAAAGAGATTATAAAAGAGGGAAGTATACTAAAATATCTGTAACAGCCCTTTTTGTGGTGGCAAGGAATTGAAAAATGAGTGGATGTCCATCAGTTTGGAAATGGATGAATAAATTATGGTATACGAATGCAATAAAATATTATTGTTCTATAAGAAATGATGAGCAGGCTGGTTTCAAAAAAGCCTGGAAAGACTTAGATGAACAGATGCTAAGTGAAGTGAGCAGAACCAAGAGAACATTGTACACAGTAACAATAAGATTATGTGATGATCAATGTGATGGACTTGGCTCTTTTCAACAATCAGGTGATTAAAGACATTGGGACATTTCCATTGGGATGGAAAGTTATTCATATCCAGAGAGAGAACTGGGGAGACTGAATGTAGATTGAAGCATAGTATTTTCATCTTCTTGTTCGTTTACTTGTTTTTCTTTCTCATTTCTCCCCTTTTGATCTGATTTTTCTTGTGTAGTATAGTGAATATGGAAACACGTTAGAAGAATTGCACATGTTTATCCTATATCAAGTTGCTTGATGTTTTGGGGAGGGGGAAGAAGAGAGGGAGAAAAATTTGGAATGCAAGGTTTTTCAGAGATGAATGTTGAGAACTATCTTTGCATATATTTGGAAAAATAAAATATAAAAAATAAACAAATTATTCCCTGGGATCCGAGCTACAGACATTTCAAGCTATGTTTTGCAGATGAAGAAAGGTTCAAAATAGTTGTGATATATCCAGGCTTACACAGCTATTAAACATCAGTGGTAAGATTTAAACCCCGAGCCCTCCCAACTCCAAATCCACTAAGCCAAACTGCCTCTGAGGATGTCTGAGTTGTGACTCTCCTAAGATCACTTAGTTTTCAGATGCTAATGATCTCAAATGTTGTCTTGTGAAAACTTCTGATTTTATAGGCCTTGATCGATGAGACTGACTCAGGTTCACACATCTCTCAAGTGGAGAAATCATCTTTGGATTCAGATCCCATGACCCTAAATTCAATTCTCTTCTCAAGTCAATCCAATTCTCAAGCCTTTCCAATGTCCAGCACTGGTTGTTCTCCTACATGAGAACGTTATTAGGATATTAAGATATAATAACGAAATATCTAATGACAAAAGGCAGGAATTCAGTTAACAGTGTCAAATATATTTCCAATTCATTCAAAACAATCCTACCTCTAGGCATTTAAAAAAATAATTTCCAGATTGCCAGATGTTATTAAGTGAATCTATAAAAGGAATGTTTTTTTTTTTTTTAATTTATTATGTCATTGTTTAGTCATTTTCAGTATTGTTCAACTCTTAGTGACCTCATTTGGAATTTTCTTGGCCAATATACTAGGTTTATTTGCCATTTTCTTTTCTTAGCTCATTTTATAAATGAGAAAGCTGAGGCAAATAGGGGTAAATAAATTGCCCAGAGTCACATAGCCAGTACAGAGTTGAGGCTGGATTTGAACTCCAGGAAGAGAAGTCTTCCTGACTTCAGGCTGGACACGATCCACTGTGTCACCTAGCTGCCCTTATTTATTATATCAAGGCATTTAAAAAATAGAGTCAAGGTTGTACCGGAACCAGTTGTTAAATTTTCTGCATGAGCATTTACATCTCAGGAATCATCAAATGCTACAGACTACTGCTTGATGTACTGTTTGGTTGATTTTCTAGACCTGAGAAAGTGGGAGGGGAAGGGATGTTTATAATGCAGTTTAAAGTGTCTCAAGTTTACTCCTCATGCCCCACCCCAGCTGATAGTTAAATATTTATCACCTCATCAAAAGAGGTTACAAATAATAACTTTACAATCCTACTCCAGAGTTCAGAACACACACGTGCACATACACACACAAGCCCAAGCACACACAGCTGTAAACAGTGAAGTCTGTGCCAACAGGAAATCCTCAAGGCTCCCTGGGGAGGCAGTACCAGGACTGTGGGAGAGGTACAAACTCTGAAAACGGGAGAAGGGGATGGGTGACGATGTCAGGCCTGCTGAGTTTAGATAAAAGTCCTGGAATCTGTGCATGTCAGAGCGGGGAGGGACTTTGGAACACAGAACATAAAATATCAGAGCTAAAAGCAACCCTCAAAATGCAGAAAATAGAATGTCAGAGCCGCAAGAAACCTTAGCAAGTAGAATAACAGAGCTGAAAGGATCTGAGAACATACAACACAAAATGTCAGCGTTCTAAGAATCTTGGAACATTCGACTTGGAATGTTAAAGTTGGAAGGGCCCAAAGAGAAAACCTTTTTGGGGGACAGCTATTTCTGGGGTAGCTAGTCTAACAAATTATTTTTGATGAATAATATTTCTACCTTGCTAGAGAACCACAAAGGCTGTTAGCACCCTTTAAATTTCAGCATCCTGTTGAAAAGTCCCAACTGCTCCATCCTAGTTAACACTCTACTTACAGAGGTGGCTTGATACAATATTGCAACCGTTTGAGCTTTTGTACAACACTTTCATTTGAACATGCTCTGATGCTCGGTCCTTCTATGTCTGTCTTGTTTGTCCTTAGAGATCCCCAAATTCCTTAAAGGGCAGGATCATCTCCTCCACCCTCCTATTCCCATAATCTTTGAGGGGAGATAGCATTGCATAGATAGATGAGCACAAGACTTGGACAAAGGCACGGATACTCACTAGCTGCATGATTTTGGTCACTTTCCCCCATCTGGTTTTGGGTGTGTATACATACAACCATAATATTTATATTTATGGCCAGCCAGGTGGATAGAGCTGAGGTCAGGAGGACCAGAGTTCAAATCTGACTTCAGACACTTAATACTTTCTAGCTGTGTGACCCTGGGCAAGTCACTTAACCCCAATTGCTTGCCTAGTTTAAAAATTTTATATTTATTTATATTTTACTCATGTATGTATATATAGATATATACAATATTTGTCTGGATTTCTGTGTATATGTGTGCGCACATGTTATATGTGTATGTGTGTATTATATATGTGTATATGTATGTATAATGTTTATTTCTTTATATAGCTGTGTGTATATGTACATGTGTGCATGTGTATATTGCATATACATAACCATGAAAGATTTATATTTCTTTATAACATGTATTTATGTATGTTCACAGGGATATGTTTTGACTATATACACATACAAAGATAAATTATTTAAAGGTATATATTTGTGTGTATATATATATATTATATGTATGTATATCCACATGTACATGTATATACTATATACTATATATTTCCTTTTATATTTATATGCACATATACATGCATTCGTGTGTGTATGTGCATATATTATACATGTGTCATATATACATGTATATACATATACAAAGACACATACTATTTATATGTATATACTTATATTTGTGTACATTGTGTATATTATATGTATACATATGTACATACACATGTATACAATATTTCTATTTCCTTATATATGCATATATAAAATGTATTTGTGTGCCTATATTTTTGCATGTATGTATTATATATATACATGTGCATATATACAGATGTATATACATATATTTGTGTATGTTATATATATTATGTATATGCATATGTGCATATACATGTATATAACATTTCTATTTCCTTATATATGTATATGTATATATACATGTATTTATTGTGTGTGTGCATGTATTATGCATATATATACATACATCTCTATATACATATACATAATATATTTCTTTATATTTTTATGTGTGTGTACATATGCTTGTACTATATATATATAATATATATATATATATATATATGTATTTATACACACACACATACATATAAATACATTTGTGTGCGTGCCTCTGTGATCAGAGCTTTGAAACCAAGACCACTTCTTAACCAATCAGCTTCAATTTCCTTGTTAGTAAAATGAGAGGGGTGAATACCCTTGCAGCATCCTGTCCACTAGGAGTATTATTATGACTAACTCCAGTGCTTTGTCCATCTTCAAGTGGCAGCCATGACACCCACTATTAGTTTGGGGGCCTATGTTCCCAGGGCCTTTCCAGCTCTGACATTTCATGCCCTATGCTTGTCTCTCCCAGGATTAATATTTTGGGATTCTTCTACCTGGGAGATGGATATAAAATATTGTGGCAAAGAAATGGAAATTGTGGGAATGCCCATCAATTGGAGAATGGCTAAATAAGTTAGTTTACATATTTATGATGGAATTCAATTTGCTATAAGATAGTTTCAGAGACAGAAGAAGACATATGTATTCATGCAAAGTGAAGTATTGGGGGCTAAAAAAAAATCAGTACCAGAAGGCGAAAGACTGTCTCAAAAATGTATGTGAAAAGAGGGGCTCTGTTCCATTTCCTGTTCCATGGTTCCTGCCTTCCTTCTCCTCCTAATGCCTGAATTCTTAAGCCTCTCTTTCCCAGACATTATGTCTTCCCCATTTGGAAGTATCTGATAAATGCGTTTCTGGTAAAGGCATTAAGCAATTTCAATGATTTCTCCCAGGGTGTTTGCATTTTTTAAAAAAGCTCAAAGGAAAAGGACAAATTTTAAGTCAAAGAAATTGATCTCTAATGGCAGAATTTGGGAAATTGGTAGGGAGCTTACAGAATAATAGAATATGAAAGTTGTAAAGGACCTTAGACATCACTTAGAAGAAAACACATGCTTGTGCTCTAGACTGAACTCTGCCTCTAATTCATTAAGTGACTCTGGGTTTGTCACTTCCCCCAATCTAGAATCAGAGTTTGTTCCTCTGTAAAATGAAATTGCTTCAGAAACTGCTTTCTAAGGCTCCTTCTTGCTCTGATAGTCAATGTTCTTTTTATAAAAATAAATTTTTATTGATCTTTTTTTTCTTTCTTTTTTTTTTTTTCAGATCACCTGCATTTCCTGTTTTATCTTCTTCCCAATCTCTCTCTAGAGATCCATTCCCTCAGTTACAGATGAGGAAAACAAAGGCAAGTGACTCATGCAAGGTGACATAATCCCCATTCTTTAGAGCTGGTCCTCAGACTCAGGTCTCCTGGCTCCTCATCCAGTGCTCATATAGGGAGAAAGACAGAAGGGATGGTCTCGGTTCCAGCTGAGGCGAAAGTCTGTGTGTCTTTCCTGCGGAAACCTTTCCTAGCCAAGGCCATTTGAGGTCTTCAGCACAATCAGGGGAAGAGGAAAGGGCAGGGTCTAGGAAGGCCAGAATTAAGTTCCAGCTGAGGAAGGAGACCAGTTCTCTGCGAGGGAAGGGGAAAATTTTTTCATCCCCACTTTCCTCCTGTTCCCTTAATGCTGATATTGCTAAATAAGTGGCAAAATCAAGAGTCACAAATCAACTACACTGGGGAATCTGGGTAAATGTACTCACTCATTTATCCATTCAACTCATTCTTTCTACAAATATCTATTGAACACCTGCTTTGTAGTTCATCTTCAGTTTTGGCAAAGGGGTTTGAAAAAAAAGAGATGAGATGGGGATAAGAAAGAAAGGGGTCATTTCCGCCCCCCCCAAGAGTGGAGTAAGAAGGGGGTAGGAAAAAATAAAAGGAAAAAAAGAGGGCCATTGAGGCCCAGAAGATAACAGAAAGAGGACCATAAAAAGTCCAATTAAGCCAGATAATATTGAAAGCTACAGGGTGAATTTAGTATAGCCTTAAAAAAAATCTCTCACTTACATGAATTGATACTAAGTGAAGTGAGCAGAACTAAGAGAACATTGTACACAGCAACAAGATTATGTGATGATCAACTGTGACAGACGTGACTCTTTCCAACAATGAAGTGATTCAGATCAGTTCCAATGGTCTTGTGATGGAGAGAGCCATTTGCACCCAGAGAGAGGACTATGGGAACTGAATAGGGATCACAAGATAGTATTTTCATATTTTTTGTTGTTGTTTTCTTGCTTTTTTTCTCATTTTTTCCCTTTTTGGTCTGATTTTTCTTGTGTAGCATGATAAATGTGGAAATCTGTACAGAAGAATTACACATGTTTAACAAATATTGAATTACTTGCTGTCCAGGGTAGGGGACTTGGGAGAAGGGAGAAAATGAAGGAAGGAAGGAAAGAAAGAAGAAAAGAAGGGAGGGAGGGAGAAAGGAAGGGAGGGAAGGAGGGAGAGAAGGGAGGAAAAAAGAAGAAAGGGAGGGAGGGAGGGAGGATGGAAGGAAAGGAAAAGAAGAAAAAAAGAAAAAAATTTGACATACTTAAAATTCTGACCAATATAATGATCAACTTTGTCTCCAGAAAAGCTCTGATGAAACATGTGACATACCTCCTGAAAAAGACAAAGAATGACAGGTGCAGAAAAATGCATACTTTTTGGACATGGCTACTAGATGGATTTGTTTTGCTTCAATGGGCTTTTTATATGATGAGGATTTTGATTTTCTTCTCTGTTATTTGGAGGAGGGGGTTGGGAGAGGGGACTTTACCAATAACCTTGGGTATAAAAATCTTGGGGTGTAGGTGATAGTTTTTATTCCTACTTTACAGATGAGGAAACTGAATTAGATTAAAGTAAATTGACTTGCCCAGAATATGAGACAATATTTGAACTGCAAGTCTTCCAGCTTCCTAGTCTGGGGTTCCATCTCCTACCTATAATCTTTTCCCAGGATTGCCATGAAGCTCAAATGAGAAATTTTGCAAGTCACTTTGTAACCCTGAAGTACTATATAGATGTCCCCTGCTCTTGAGTATCAGATCCCACATTTCTGGTCCTTAAGAAGATGGCTGTGTAATTAAAGAGACCATCTATGGGAATATAACCTAGCTCAGGTCACTCAGAACAAATCAGTAGCTTGGAGAAATAGTCAGAGAGAGCAGTGAGCACGTGCCATTTTCAATTCCATGGAAAAGGGAGAGAGCCAATTCTTTTTGCAAACCCTAAGGAAACCCAGGTTGTAAGTTACCCAGATGTCCATAGAAAGTAGGCCAGGAATATTTTGTCCTGTGGTTATAATAGTTATAATAAATAGACAGATGGATGGAAGGGGAGTGAAATCCCCCGTGGGGATCTTTGTAAAAACAGTTTGTTTGCCATATACAGAACAAATATCAATACATAATAAACTGGCAAGTCTCTGGCCCTCCGGAGGATTGGATATTGATTGCTGCTTCCAGTCTGCATGAAGATTTATTGATGGTAGCTGACTATTAATTGTCCAGTTGGTGTTTATCAATGAGTTCCAAGCTCTGGTAACAGGCGAAGTCACTAACTCAAGGAGAGAGCTACCTTTTGCTCTGTCCAATTTATCATCATGGCTGGCAGGTCTGGCTCTGGATGGAAATGCTAATATATTGCCATTTGGACAACTAACTCGGAGAGACAAATGTCAGGGGTGGGGAGGACACCGCATAGGGAGATATAATTTGTTTTGGCCGCTTCTGAGAACTCCTGAATATTAGAGTTGAAAGGGAAATCAGAACACACAGTTATAGAATCTCAGAATTCACAGTTACTCTGAATCTCAGCACTGGAAAGGACCACAAACGCCTTCTGGTCCAGGCCACACCCAAACAGGAACATCCCTTTATACACTGCCAACGGATGAACCCAATTTCACTTTAGGAATACAAGAGTATGAGAAGAAAAGAAGAAAAATAACAGGCAAGGAGTTCTGTTTTCTCTTTTCTGCCTGTCATCGCTCCAACCACAATGAACCGCTGGACTTAGGCTACTCTGGTTTCCCTCTTTCCCCTAAATCAAAATCCAATCCTTAGTGGCTCCCCACCATCATTTTCAGGTTATTCTTAGATTTTCAACTCCAGAAGCTGTTTTTACAGGACCAAGTAAGTCATGCCTTTATGCTTATTCAGCATCCCCAGCCATTGCTTTTATCTTCTCTTTATGTTTCCAAAATTTACCATCAAGGGATTGCCTGTCATCTAGGGGAGGGAGTAGAGGGAGGGAGGGGAAAATTTGGAAAAATGAATACAAGGGATAATGTTATTTAAAAAATTACTCATGCATATATACTGTCAAAAAATTTTTATAATTATAAAATTAAAAAAAAATTTACTATCAAGTTCCCTGAACATTCACATTGATAGTTTTAGACAATCCTCTTTTTTCTTCCTCACTGCCTTTTTTTTCTGTTTGTGTCTCCCAAATTTCATTGTAGAGAACTTCCCTGAGACTGGTATCTGACTACAGATTGGAGGATGCTTTTTTTAACTTTATTTTTCTTTAGAGTTTAAGTTTTTGTTCTTTTAAGGGTTTTTTGCCTATGTTTTCTTTTACAGCATGACTATCATGGAAAAGTTTTGTATAATTCATATTAAATTGCTTGCCTCCTCAATGAAAGGAAATGGGAAGGGAAACAACTGGGGAAAAATAAAATACTAAATAATTTTTTTTTAAAAAGAAAGGTTTTCTCTGAGCCCTAGTTTCTTCCCTGAGAAATGGAGGTGTAGGACCAGATAACCTGTAAGATTCATTCTAGTTCTAAATCTATGATCCCATAATTGTGCCCTTTGGATACTCTATTTCTTGCCTAATAATCTCTAGACTTATTTTCTAGGTCCCAAGTTCCAGAATTATTTATCCCTATATGAATGAAGTATGGAGTGGTCATTAAATTTGATAAATTTTAGGAAGTCCTCGCTTACATCCTGGATATGTATCCCAGAAAGAAAGAATATCCATCTTTCTATCAATGTAAAATAACAAAGAATCACCACCACCATTCCTCACCTCTTTTTCTCATTTCCAGATCGCTGCTGACGGCACCATTTTCCTCCCATTCATCCAGAGTCCCATCCCCAGCTCCTCAATTTTGCATCCCTTTCCCCCCATCTCTAATCTGTTTCCAAGTCTTGCCAATTTTCCCTCCAATATGTCCCTTTTTCTGGCCACCTCTCCAATACAGACCCTGATCACCTCATGTCTGGACCGTGACAATAGGTTGCCAGTGGACTTCTTGCTGCAAATTTCTCCTCATCTCAATCCATCCTCTACTCAGTTCTGATCACATCATCTTTCTATTCAGTCAACTTCAGTGAGTCCCCAACACTTCCAAGATCATATATAAAAGTCTCTGTTTGATATTTAAAACCCTCCCTAATCTACTTCCTTCCTACTGTTCCAGTCTTATACATTACCTCCCCTCCATGTATTCTGGGAGCCAGAATTATATAATAATAATAATAATAATAATAATAATAATAATATTCCTTCAATAAGACACGTCACCTTCAGGCATTTTCAGTGGTTCTCCCTATTCCTGCAATACTCTTCCCTCCTCATCCCTGCCTCTTGACTTTCTTCAGTTAAAATTTCCCCTTCCACAAGAAATCTTCCCAATGCCCTCCTAATGCTAACCCCTCCAAGATTATCTCATTTATTTTGTATATCTTTTACTTTGTTCATTATTTGCACAGTGTCTCCCCATTAGAAGCTCCTTGAGAATAGGGGTTTTTTGTATGTCTACACTAAGAACAGTACACATAGGTGCTTAATAAATGCTTGTTGATATGACTTAGCTTACTGAATAATCTCTCTCCCAACGGTACCGGTGATTGCTTCCTTATTCCTTGCAGCAGAAGTAACTGTTTTCATCTTCTTGGGTCCCAATCCTCCCTTGACACAAGAATACTCTGCCTTTTACTTGGCTCCAAGTGTTCAGTATTTCTTCTTCCTTCTTTGTGTCCCATTCTTTCAGCTACCAGCCTCCTGGCGCAGCTCAGGACTGGCCTCTGCCTCTTCAGATCCCTTACCTTTGTTCCTTTTTACCTTATAGAACTTCTTCCCTTATTTCAAAGAAGACTTTGTTCTCCTTGAGACTTCAGCAAGATGAGAGGCACTTTTGCCTTTTCATCTCAGAGGGAGAACAATGTGCCCCCTTTTCTGACAGCTGGTAGTTGATGCTGGCACAAACACAAATGTAGACTCCTTTCTTCAGGTCGCTGCAAACTCCCCTGATCTTCTGTCCTTATTGAAGATACATCTTTAGGACTCTTATCTGTCAGGTAGCCATTGCTCATGCTGACCTAACATGGAAAACTGCCTGGTGGCTTTCTCTGGTGCTGGGCTTTGGTCACCAACTGTTCCTGAGTGAGATCTTCCCACCTTTTCTCTTGAAATGATGTTATCTTGCTCTGCTACTATTGAATTCCAGAACTGGATGGGCTCTTAGGACAGAATATCAGTCCTAAGAGGATTTAAGAACACAGAAAATCAAAGCTGAGAAGGATCTTAGAACTTTGAATGAAAGAGATGGAAATTACTTTAGAACATAAATATCAGAGCTGGCGGCGGGGGAGCACTTCAGAATGCAGAATTATAGAGCTGGAAGAGATGGTAAAATGTGGAATGCCAATGTCAACAGGAATCTTAGAACATAAACAAAGAATATCTTTCCTAATCTCCCAACTTAATGTCTTCCCTTTTAGATCATCTTTATATTAACTTTAGATATGTAAATATAACTATTTATTAATAAATAAATATAACTATTTATTAATAAATATCTATAACTATATGTAAGTAATATTACCACATGGGAATATAACCTAGCTCAGGTCACTCAGAACAAATCAGTAGCTTGGAAAAATAGTCAGAGAGAGGAAGTGAGCACTTGCCATTTTTAATTCCATGGAAAAGAGAGAGAGCCAATTCTTTTTACTGTCCAGGGTAGGGGACTTGGGAGAAGGGAGGGAAGGAAGGAAGGAAGGAAACATAATATGTTCTAATATGTATCTAGTTATAGATTGTCTTCACTAGAATGTATATTGCTTGAATTTAATAGAATATTAAAACTGGAAATGATTAGAATATAGAATGTCTGAAGCTCCAAAAAGATCAATGAGAATAGGAAAATCTCTGGATTAGTCCAGATGTTTATAGTAGGACATTTTTTTGGTTGTTCTCAGGGAATCAAAACAAGTTAAATGCCTATTGATGGGAGGGTAACTAATAGAATTGTGGTACATATATGACTGTGGTGAACTCTTATTGGAGAGGATGGAATCGACGAATTAACAAGTATGGAAAGACTGGTATGAGCTAAGTCAATGTGAAGAAAACAGTTCCGTACATGGGTGGACTTCCCAGAATATATACGTAGTCTGGCTTTGTCAAATCCCCAAAGAGGTCAGTCCATGATCCCAAAAGGTAAGGAACCCCTCTTCCAAGACTACAAATTACAGAGTAGGTGCTGATATGCATTAATATTAGGAATTTCCCCTGAGAGTTCCTTATATTCCCATTTGGATTTCCCAGTGAAATCACAAATCTGGAAAGAAAAAAATTGACAAAGTAGATATGACTCAGAGTAGGTGAGTAAGGATTCTTATTGGAGTAGTCCTCTACATGCAACAATATAAATGGAAGGAATAATAGCAAAAACAAAATAATCCAAAGCAAAAGTGACAAAATTATAATGATCCAGCTTGAGTCATAAGAAGAGATATAAGCCTATTCTACTCCCACCTTCTTTGCAGAGGTGGAGAGACCATTGGAAGGGAATGTTTAATACAAAATCAGTCTTTTTCAAAACACTGACTTTTTAGCTGATTTTTCTTTCTTTCACTTTTGCTGCCTTATAAGAGATGGCTCTCTGCAAGAAGGGATGTAGTGGGAAACATAGGTATTGCTCATTCATTTTTTCAAAAACAATGCTGAATTGAAATGGTTTTAGGAAGTGGCGAGTCTAAAGCTAGATAGAAGAAAAAATTTTGGTTTAGGCAAGGAAAATTCTATGCCCAGAGTAACCAAATAAAATAATGCTAATTGGTTTCCTGATTCCTAGAAGAAGGATGTTTATGGCTCATGTCACTCCTTGCTTTACTTTCCCAGCATCCTCTCAGAGAGCAGCTCCCACCAAGTTGACAGTCTGCCAAGCACACTCTGGGTAAATTGTTTTGTGAAGAGCTAGACATCTATCCCTGGGATGAAGTTTTCCAGATGTGCCCTTCAGTCAAAAGTTCATTGAAGTCCTCCACGCCCACTCCCCATCCCAGTCAGGTGACAATATTCTTTTTTCCCCCCAATAGTATTTTATTTTTCCAAATACATGAAAATACATCTACCTTTGCAAAATCTTGCGTTCCAAATTTTTCTCCCTCCCTTTTCCCCTCCTCTCCTTCCCCCTCCCCAAAACAGCAAACAATCTGATATAGGTTTACATATGTATAATACTTCCAAACATATTTCCATATTGTCATGCTGTGAAAGAAAAAAAAGCATATTAAAAGGGTAAAAAGAAACCATGAGAAGGAAAAAATAACAAGCAAAAAACAACAACAATAACAAAAAGATGAAAATATTTTGCTTTGATCCACATTCAATCTCCATTTCTCTCTCTCTGGATGCTTATGGCACTTTCCATCCCAAGGCTATTGGAATTGCTTTGAATCACCACACTGTTGAAAAGGGCCAAGGGAGACAATGTTCTTAGAGGCCATGATTTGGGGAATCATCTTGTTGGTCTTTTTTAGGAAGTTCAAAGAAAAGGTAGAATCTATTTAATAAAGAATAACCAAAACCTTTAGTTATTACTAAAGTGAGCAGAGAACCTGAGCAAATCAGAGTTCTGCTCCTAATGTTTAAAAAAAAAAAATGAAAACCACCGATTGGACCTCCTTTGAGATGATTAGCTTTATCTTGTTTAATGGCCACAGACTGGACCTTCTGATGTGGATTACTAAATGACCCTTGACTCCAGGTCTTGACCACAGGCTGAAACCTATCCTCAAAAGACTGGCTTATGATTAAAAAAATCTCAGGGTTTAGGGTAGGAAACTACTTGAGTTCTTATTCCACTTTTAAAACCTACTACCCATGTGGCCATGGGCCGCCATTTAACCCCCTTGAGCCTCGGTTGAGGGGATAATAATGTCCATGATATCACTAAACACTAACATCCTATAAAGGACATCAAAAAGCAGCAATTATCAACTCCCCTTCAGTCAAGGAAACAGAGGCAAGCAAGGTTTAAGAGTCACAAAGCTGATAAGTGTATGGGGACAGATTTAAACACAGATATGTTTGACTCTAGGTCCAACACTCTATCCATTGTACTACCAGCTGCTTCAGGAAGACAGGAAGTAAGCCAGTAAAATCTAACACATACCATGTGACCTTAAATAAGTCCCTTAATCTCTCATTACTCCAGAAATATTTTTAAAGTCTTCAATTGCCTCTATTGTGTTATGAGAAGTTGGTTTTAAAATACATTTTTGAAAATAACAATATTTTAACATAACCAGTTTTCTTTGTAATTTTATGTATTTTATATTATGCATTTAAAAACATGATTCTAAGCAGTCCATGAGTTTTATCAAACTGCCAAAAAAAGAGGGCCATGACACAATGATTCAGAGCTATAAATTGTGGAGCAAGATCGACATTGGGAGAGGGAGTTTCCACATTGGGAGTGCCCTTCACCAAAGAAATCACCTTTCTGGATGGATGGACAATTGGTGAACCAGAATCATTTTGAGTAAAAGAGCAAAGATTCTGAAGTACTTCTAGGTCCCCACAACTGAGGATGCTGACCCAACTGAAGATGTTTAGTCTACAGAAAAGAGTATTTTGCAGGGGGTGTTAGCTAAAGCTCTAAAGAGCTTCTGGGTTCCCACAACTGAGGATGCTGACCCAACTGAAGATGTTTAAATTAGAGAAAAGAATACTTTGCAAGTATTTGCAAGAAATACTCTTCAAGTACTTGAAAGGCTGGCCAGTGGAAGAGGAATTCTAATGAGTCTGGCCCCATATGGGAGAATTCAGAGGCCAGCAGTGAGAGTATCAGAGAGAATTTTAGCCTTCCTGTAAGGAACTGAGCAAATAACAACTTGCTTATCATACCCCAGGCAAAACAGAGTGGATGGCCTCCAGGCCTGGGAGTTTGGCCTTCCCTGCAGGTTTTTAAGCCTTTGCTGAGGCCTGGTCTGGAATTTGGTAGGAGAGAGTCTTGTTCATTTAGATACAAGTGGACAGAGCCAGGCTCTGAGCTCTCTGCCAGCTCTGAGATGAATAGTTGAATGAAAAGCATTGACCAAATGCCAGCTAGGTGCTTGGGGCTGGAGGTAGAGAGAAGGTGGTGAGATAGTTCCTAGATTCAAGAGTTTACAATCTAACAGAAAGTGGTAACTATATAGGGGAGTAGTGGCCAGTGGAAGGGAGTTTTCATCCAGGGAGTGGCCTGGGGTGGGGGGTGATTGGGCACGTGATTGATTGGGTTCTTCTTACAGCAATAGGGAGCATTGATTTAATCGCTGTTCCTGGAATAAGAGGAGGAAAAGAGAGGAATTGATATTCCTCAATTTTATTACACAGCAGATGGCAAGGTAAAAGGGAATGATTGGATAGAGTGGGAAATATCCTACATTCTGGGCTACCTATCGATCAATCATCAAGTATTTATTAAGCTCCCTTGTGCCAGGCTTTGTGCCAGGCATTCAGGAGACAAACAAGTACAAAGAATGACTAGTCCTTCCTTGTAAGAAGCTGAGTCTGATGAGTTTGTGCTTAGTCACTGCTCCAATCAACCCAGTGGTAATATATTCAAAAGCAGAGTGGATTATCTTCCCCTGGGAATGTGTGCTGTGTGAGTCCATGTATAAATTGCAGGGAGGTGACATTGATAAAGCTTATTAATTGATTAGCTGGTTGATTAATTGCTGAGAGATGAAGTCTTGATCTGCCCCCTTTTTTTGAGTCCCAAGAGATCTCATGGTAACCAGATTTCACAAACTGATGGTGAAGTGGACAGAGAGATGACCTCAGAGCCAGGAAGATGTAGGTTCAAATCTCAATCTGATTCCTGTGGTCTGCTTACCCCTGGACAAGTTGCTTAACCCCTCAGTGCCCCAGAGAACTCCTTAAAATTTTAAGTCTCAGAAGAAGAGCTAATTTAGATGGAATTGGTAAAAAGGAGTTCCCCACATCAATGAAATCATAGATCTAGTCCAAAAGAGAATGGTGAAGAGAAAGACTGGAACTTCGTATTGCCATGGGGAACTTCTTGATAAGGAAAGTAACGTCATCAGTGCAGGTTGGCGCCAGTCCAAAAAGTAAAGAACTTTCCTGTGAGGACTTTCAAGGTCATGTTGATCAACTATCCTGTAAAATAACTTCCCTTTGTTCATTCAATAAATGTTTATTAAATACCCACTATATGTGAGGTACTGTAATAAGTACTGGGGTTACAAAAAAGGGGAAAGAGTCTTTACCCTCAAAGAGATTACAATTTAATAAAGCTAATAATCCCTGAAATTACCCCAAACACTTTCAATGAGAAGACACTAACTACCAAGCAAAGGAGCTATTAGTCCATCAATCAGTCAACAAGCATTCATGCACTTGCCATATGCCAGGCAGTCCATCCAATGGGAGCTTGGACAGCTCCCATTATTTGAAATTCCTTATTTATTTTGAACTAAAAGCATCTTTCTTATAGTTTTCACTCATTGAACTAAGGGCAAGGAATGGAAGAGAGATTTTTACTCAATGTAAAAAAACATTTCCTAAGTAGAATAGATTGCCTTAAGTAAAAATGGGCTCCCTGTCACTGAAGATCTGTAGGAGAAGACTGGGGGAAACTTTATTGGGGTGGGTGTTGAAGGGATTTTTGGTTAGGTATGGGTTGTATCAGATGACTTTTTAAATCATTTCCCACAAAATTCTTTGATTTTATCATTCTATTTTTTCCAGTCCTGGTCAACCTTTTTTAGACCCACAGAACATATTTAATCTCTCTTCCTTAGGACAACTCCAACTTACTTGGAGAGGGTTGCCTCCTTTGATATGATAAAGTAGATAGAGCACTGGCCTTGGAGTTAGGAAAACCAAAGTTCAAATACAATCCTAGATACTTGCTGGGTGACCCCTTTCCCTCATCTGTTACACAAGAAGATCAGACCCAATGGCCTCTAAAGTCACTTCCAACTCTGTGATTCTACCATTGTCTTCTCCAGGCTAAAACATTCCAAGTTTTTTCAACTCATCTTCCTATATCATACTCTTCCTTTATTATTCTTTATTATCCTGAGCATATTTCCCAAGACAATAGAAGCTCCTGAAAGCAAGGTCAAGATAAGAACATGAAAGTGGGGAATCAATATGTTCAGGTTGGTACCCAACAATTACAAGGAGATTGGACACGGCTTATTCCTCAATGATAGTGTTGAAGAAAAGAAAGAGGTTAAGATGAGGGCTTTAGACTATAGTTAATGCTGAGATTTCACAATTTCTTCTCTTCCTTGAAATGTTACAACCATGATCAACCCTCAGGAATTTATAAACAAGCCTATAAACTTCCAAGATTATAACTAGCAATTTCTGCTTGTAAACTCCCCATTGTGGACAAAATCCTAAGCTTTTCCACTCTGGTTTGGGTTCTGTAAATAGCCATCTTCTTGCCCAGGAAAAGCCCAAGGCATAAGGGAGAAGAGAACATAGTAAAGACTAATATGTTTTCCCCAAAGACTCCCTCCTGAGCCCAAAGAAGGGCAACAGACAAGTTTCTATCTTAAAATCAAAGTAGAGCTAGCCAAAAAAAATATAATTGAGCTAGACAAAGATATTGATAGAAAATTAATTTATTAAGCACATAGAAACTACTGAGATCAGCACTTACTTAGCAAAATAATTAGTTAAAATTAATTGGAATAATTAGTTTTAATTACTAGATAGCATCTTCCCTACTGCTTGCACCCCAGTGGGCTCCCCATCCTTCTGTCTGTTGTGTGATAGAACTCGCTTGTGGTATCCTAGAATAGGAACCCTGTCTCTCTACTTCCTCACCACCTCTTCCTCCCACATCAAGTCCTAAAAATTGATGGAGAATATTTTTCCTTCTCTTTAACCAGCCTCAATTTATAAACCCTGTCAGGTGTCAGAAATGCTAGTTATAGTTCTGGGAATCAGCTCCTTGGGGTCAATCCCTGTACCAGGTCATCTGATAAAGACCAGGGATAGTTTCTGGGAACACAAATTAGAGAAATAGAAAGCAAAATGGAAGTCAGACTTGGGGAAGAAGGGCATAGGTCCAAAGAAGATAAATAAATAGGCAACTCTTACAATTATCTCTGTAGTTACTAGAGGCAACTAAGTGATGAAGTGGATAGAGTATTAGACTTGTGTCTTTTTTTTATTTAAATTTTTTAAATTTTATAATTATAAAATTTTTTATGGCAGTATATATGCATGAGTAATTTTTTTATAACATTATCCCTTGTATTCATTTTTCCAAATTTTCCCCTCCCTCCCCTAGACAGGCAATCCCATACATTTTACATGTGTTACAGTATAACCTAGATACAATATATGTGTGTAAATCCAATTTTCTTGTTGCACGTTAAGTATTAGATTCCGAAGGTATAAGTAACCTGGGTAGATAGACAGTAGTGCTAACAATTTACATTCACTTCCCATTGTTCCATCTCTGGGTGTGGTTATTTCTGTCCATCATTGATCAACTGGAAGTGAGTTGGATCTTCTTTATGTTGAAGATTTCCACTTCCATCAGCATATATCTTCATACAGCATTGAAGTATACAGCGATCTTCTGGTTCTGCTCATTTCACTTAGCATCAGTTGATGTAAGTCTCTCCAAGCCTCTCTGTATTTCTCCTGTTGGTCATTTCTTACAGAGCAATAATATTCCATAACCTTCATATACCATAATTTACCCAACCATTCTCCAATTGATGGACATCCATTCAACTTCCAGTTTCTAGCCACTATGAAAAGAGCTGCCACAAACATTTTGGCACATACAGGTCCCTTTCCCCTCTTTAGTATTTCTTTGGGATATAAGCCCAATAGTAGCACTTCTGGATCAAAGGGTATGCACAGTTTGATAACTTTTTGGGCATAGTTCTTCAAAATGGCCGGATTCTTTCACAGCTCCACCAACAATGTATTAGTTAGACTTGTGTTTTCAAACACTAACTACATGACCCTGGGCAAGCCACATAGCCTTATTTGCCTCAGTTTTCCCATATGTAAAATGGAATAATAATTGCACCTACCTCCCAAGGTTGATGTGAGGGTTCAATGATATAATATTTGTAAAAGTGCTTAGCACAGTTCTTGATACAAATGCTCTGTCCCATTGCAAGGCAAGACAATATATCCCCCTGCAGATCAGAGATATGGTTTTTCAATCATCAATGAACTTTCTAGAGAAGACAGCCATTTTGGAATTCCATAGTGAGTTATTTTATCTAATGCCCCTGAATTTTCCCCTTGTAATAGGGATATTAACCCAGATCTTGATCCTGAAAGGGGCAATTAATACAAGGCTGTAGGTGTTTTTAGAGCGAAATATGGCTTAGTGGAAAGGCTCAATGGGTCTGTTGGTAGGAACCTTATGTTTGAATCCTATACTCTAAAACTATGATTTGGGGAGTCATATTTTTTTCCTCATGTGAACAATGAGGGAATTGAATTAAATGACCTCTCCAGCTCTATGTTCTACATTCCCTTCCAGTTCTAATATTTTCTTTTCTAAGCTTCCTTCTGATGCTGCAAAATATAAAGGACATGGAACTGTCCTCAGAATCAGGAAACCTGAATTCAAATTCTAAATCTGCCTTTGTGATCCTGGGTAAGTACATAGGACCTCTCTGGATCGCCATAAGTGACCATAAATTTCAGAGCAGGTACCAATCAGTATTCTTACTTTAAGATCTCTGCATTAAAAACATTTGTAGCAGCTCTTATTTTTAGTGGCAAGAAACTGGAAACAGTGGATGTCCATTGGTTGGGGAGCATCTGAAGAAGTTACGGGACATGAATGTTATGGAATATTATTGTTCTATAAGAAATGATCAGCAGGATGATTTCAGAGAGGTCTGTGGAGATTAACATGAACTGATGCTGAGTGAAATAAGCAGAACCAGGAGATCATTGTACACAGCAACAACAAGATTATATAATGATCAATTCTGATGGATGAGGCCCTCTTCAACAATGAGGTGATTCAGGCCAATTGCAAAAGACTTGTGATGGAGAGAGCCATCTGCACCCAGAGAGGGGACTGTGGGGACTGAATGTGGATCACAACATAATTTTTTCACCTTTTTTGTTGTTTGTTTGCTTTTTTTCTTTACTTTTTTCCCCCTCTTTGATCTGATTTTTCTTGTACAGCATGATAAATGTGGAAGTATGTTTAGAAGAACTGCACATGTTTAGTCTATATTTGATTACTTGTGTCTAGGGGGGGAGGAAGAAGGGAGGGAGAAAATTTTGGAACATAATGTTTTACTAGGGTGAATGTTGAAAACTCTCTTTTCACGTATTTTGAAAAAAAAACTATTATTAAAAATTTTAAAGATCTCAATGAAATTTCAATTCTGAATTAGATATATGAGCACATGTGTGTACATGCATTTGTGTGTGTGTTGCTGAAGAAGTGTGATATAGCAGGGAGCATATTAGATTTATTTTAGAAGAGGATGAATCCAATCACAGGAATGAGAGACAAAGCAGGTTTAGTGCCGAGTACTGGACCTAATGGTCTCAGGAAATGTCTGGGTTCCAATTCTGTCTCTGATGTTGCTAGCAGTGTGGCTTCCTTTCTGAGCCTGTTTTTTTTTTTTTTTTTTAATTTGTATGAACATAGTAATCTGTGCTGTATGATTATTTTTTAAAAGTACATTAAAAACCACTTTCCAGGATTATAGTTTGGATTAGCAGGTAGGAGTTTCTGAAAAGCTTGAAGCTCTTTAGTTGAACACATATGAATACAAAATGTCATTAGTGAGATAACCAGCTGCTCTTCTACATCACCAATAAAACATGCTTTGCATTAAAAAAAAGCTGTTTTCATTGTTCCCAGAGCAGAGGGTTTTTAGTGGACTGAAATTTCATTTGATATGAGTTAACAGTATGACATACCAAAAAAAAAAAAATGACCTTATACACCTATATAAGATCTAATTGGACCTTGTTGCTATCCCATCATTTCAATCATGTCCTACTCTGATTAGAATTTTCTTGGCAAAGATACTACAGTGCTTTGCCATTTCCTTCTCTAGCTCATTTTACAGATAAGAAAATTGAGCCAAACAGGTGTAGGTGACTTGCCCAGAGCCACACAGCTAATTAGATTTCAGGCTATATTAAAAAGAACAAAACAATTGTTTTTATTGTCTTGTATTTGTATCCTCAGCACTTCAAATGGTCCCTAAGACACAATAAAATTCTTAATAAAATAATTCTGTATTTATGTTGTAAAAAAGAAAAAAGACATATATATATATGTATATATATACATATATATATATACATATATATATATGTATATATATATATAAGTGCTATGGAAATGGGTTGTTCCTTTCTTTAGTTCTCACCTTCTCTATTTGTAAAGTGAGGATAATAATAGCACCAGCCTCACAGGTTTGTTGTGAGGATCAAACAAGATAACATATGCAAAGTGCTTTGAAAACCTTGCTGGGTCACACAAATGGTAGATGTTATGATTAGCCATATTATTATTCTATGATCAATCCTGATGACTACTTATTATCTGTGATTTGGGTCAAGTTAGAGTCTCAGTCTTTTAGCCTGAACAACAGAGGAGGTCAAACCAGACTAAGATCCCTGTTGTCTCTCTAAAGACTATGATTCAGGACCCTGGGACCAGGACAAACGGTATTTACATATTAATTTGGTCTAGAAGCAGTGGACAGAGCTGTCTCTCATCCTCTGTCCAACAAGAGAGATGACACGGGGCAGATGGGAAGATCAGCCCTTGGACCCTGTTTGCCGGCTCTCAGTGCCACCTGTCTTCAGGGCTGGGCTAACATCGGCACCCACCTGTGCTGCCCAGATTATTTTATTGACATACATCCCTAAACATAGACTTTATATATCAGCTGGCTCCAGTCAGGTTTACTGAACATTTTACTCTTTAGGAAATGAGATGAGAGAACACGGCAGAAAGAAATCTCTCACTGCGGACTCCAGGAAGTCACCCTCTGGGGCTGTCCAGGAAGACAAAGAGAGAAGGTATAGACCCATAAATGCATCAAATGTCAGAGCAGAAGGGACCTTAAGACAGAGGATAAAATTCGAGCTGGGTGGAATCACAGAAGTAAGGGCACTTTAGAACACAAAAAAGTGACCTGGGAGAAAACTTAGGATATAAAATGTCAATTAAGGAACTGACTTAAAAGAAGAAAAAGATTGAAAAAGATCTTAAGATTGTAGGTAGTTAAAAAGATGGTATAATACAACCCTTTCATTTCTTCTGATTAAGAATTGTCACCTAGAAGGGGAAGGGAATTGTCGAGATCAATTAAGTAGCAAAATTTCAGAGCTGTGGTCTGAACCCAGATTGTCCAGATAACTGCAAACTCAATGGTTTTCCACAGCACCCTAAGTCTCTGCAGCTATGATTATAGTATGTCATGGCTAAGAAGGATCTTAAAGACCATGTAATCCAGAAGAGAAAATGACAGACTACAAAGGGAAGCTGATTTGTACAAGGCAGGTATAATTTACTGAAAAGAGCTATCAACTTCAATCAAGAATTCTGTTCTTTCTTTCCGTCCTTCCTTTTCTTTTTCTTCCTCTTTCTCTCTTTTTTCTTTCTTATTCTTTTTTCTTCCTCTTTTGTTTTTCTTCCTTCTTTTGTTCCTTTTTCTATAATATAGATTGTTAATTATTATTATTAATAGTAATTTCTCTGAAGAAATGCCTAGACAATGTTGGGAGAATGTATTTCTATAAATGGCTCCTCCCCTCCCAAGCTTCAAAGGGAAGGGTTTAAAAAATACACACACACAGAAATGCTATTGATGTGCTTTGTTTTTATATTACAAACATTTCCAGATTACCACCATTCCATGAGAGTTCTCTTGTAACAAAGTAGGACAATTAAATAAAACAATGCAATGACCTCATCTGAAAACTCAAGCAACATTCCACATCTGTAGTCCTCCCCCCCCTCCCCACCTCTTTATTTTTAAAGTGTTTTTTAAATTAATGAATCTATTTTTGCTCCAGCTTTCTTCTACCCCATTAGAAAGGGGGGAAAAATCCTTGTAACAAATACACATAATTAAACAAAACCAATTCCCTCATTAGCTATATGCATTCCCTCATTCTGCATCCTAAATCTAGCATCTCTCTTTTGGGGTGGATATTATGGTTTCCTATCTCTCTAGGAGACTTTTAAAGACTCCTCTATGACTAGAAACTGAGTGGCTGCCTATCAGTTGGAGAATGGTTGAATAAGTTATGATATATTAATATTATGGAATATTATTGTTCTATAAGAAACAATTAGCATGAGTGAAATGAGCAGGACCAGAGATCATTATCTACTTCAACAACAATACTATATGAGGATCAATTCTGATGGACGTGGCCATTTTCAACAATGAGATGAACCAAATCAGTTCCAATAGAGTAGGAATGAACTGAACCAGCTACACCCAGTGAAAGAACTCTGGGAGATGACTATGAACCACTACATGGAATTCCCAATCCCTCTATTTTTGTCCGCCTGCATTTTTTATTCCCTTCACAGGCTAATTGTACACTATTTCAAAGTCCGATTCTTTTTGTTCAGCAAAACAACTGTTTGGACATGTATACATATATTGTATTTAATTTATACTTTAATATATTGAACATGTATTGGTCAACCTGCCATCTGGGGAGGGAGGAAGGAGGGGAAAAATTAGAACAAAAGATTTGGCTGTTGTCAATGCTGAAAAATTACCCCTGGTATATGGGTATATATACATATATATATATATATATATACATATATATATATATATACATATATATATACATATATATATATCTGGTATATATCTGGTAAATAAAAACTATTAAAAATAATAAAAATAAAATAAAAAAAGAAACAATCAATAGGATGATTTCAGAAAGGCCTGGAGAGACTTATATGAACAGATACTGAGTGAAGTGAACAAAATCAAGAAAACATTGTACACAGCAGCAGCAAGAGTGTGTGCTGATCAATCGTGATGGACTTGACTCTTTAACAATGAGGTGATTCAAAGCAATTCCAATGGAGAGAACTATCTGTATCCAGAGAGAGGACTGTGGGAACTGAGTGTGGATCACAACATAGTATTTTCACCTTTTTTGATGTTGCTATTTGCTTTTTTCCCCCTTTCTTATTTTCCCCCTTTTGATCTGATTTTTCTTGTGCAGCATGATAATTGTGGAAATATGTATAGGAGAACTTCACGTGTCTAACATATGTTGGATTACTTGTTGTCTAGGAGAGGAGAGTTGGGGGAAGAGAGGGAGAAAAATTTGGAACATAAGGGTTTGCAAGAGTGAATACTGGGGGCAGCTAGGTGATACAATGGACAGAGCACCAGCCCTGAAGTCAGGAGGACCCAAGTTCAAATCTGATCTCAGACACTTGACACTTCCTAGCTGTGTGACCCTGGGCAAGTCACTTACCCCCAATCTCAGGGGAAAAAAAAAAAAGAGTGAATACCGAAAACTCTCTGAATGTATTTTGAAAATAAAAAGCGGTTATTAAAATTTTTAATGCTATTCAAAAATAAAGATTTTCTATGCCCTCCCTTTTAGGACTCCTCTATGTCTCCTACAACCATTCTTGATGGTTAGAGACACAACCTCAATGTTAAGGAAAAGAGATGCGAGTTTTAGAAGAACCTTCTTGCAGTTGTCTCTGCCCTTAGATAAGCTCCTAGCAGACAAGGACTGGTTTTGTCTTATTTTGCATCCCCAGGGCTTTTGCACATAGTGCCCAGCACTTAAAAGTTTAGTGAATGCCTGTTGACTGAGTGACTGGAACCAGCCAGCTGGCAGAGCCTTTGAATAGTAGCAGGATCTCTCCTCAGCCCTTCTGATGGTAGTTGAGCAGGGAGCAGCCCGCTGCCTGGATACAGAAAGTGCTGTTGACATTGAGGAACAAATGGTCAGGTGAGACTTGCTGTGGCCTTCTGCCAAACCGAGGAAGGAGTTGGGAAAGCAGGAAGGAAGCCAGCAGAGTGGGGCAAAGGTCCGGTGCTGCTGGACAGGGCAGCCCATCGTGCTCAGAGCCGGCTTCAATGGCTGTTTGTGACATGTTCAGAGTGAGCATTGACACCTGGGAATTGGCAAGTGCTCTAAATCAGGGACTGATGGATTGTTTTGCTGACTATCTAATTTAAGAAAGTAATGAAGAAAATTGAAAAATGCAAATCAAACTTTAAAATGTCACATGTAATTTTTCCTTAGAGAGTTGTTAAACATATAGCAGTACAACCTGACTATGACAGTGGGACCCTGCTTACATAGTCCCCATGAGCTTTCTTCTGCCTTTCTCTTCTGCTCAAAGATTCTATACAGAGATTCCTCACTTTTTCTTTCTCCCCCTTTCCTCTTTTCTTCCCCCCTCTCCCTCCCTTTCCCCATCCCTCTCTCCTTTCTCTCCCTCCCTCACTCTGTTTCTGTCTTTGTCTCTCTGTGTGTCTCTGTCTCTTTTTCTCCTCCCTCTCTTTCCTTCATTCTGCAGCCTTCTATGTGTCTGTCTTTGAATCTGTTTTTCTCTCTCCATCAGTCCTTGCTCTTAGTCTATGCTCTCTCTTTCTCTTCCCCCTCCCTCCCTTTCTCTATTCCTCCCTCCTTCTTTCCCTCCCTCTCTGTCTCTGTCTTTATCTTTCTGTCTGTCTGTTTCCCTCTCTCTGTGTCTCTATCTCTCTTTTTCTCCTCCCTCTCTTTCCTTCACTCTGTAGCCTTCTATGTGTCTCTCTGAATCTGTTTTTCTCTCTCCATCAGTCCTTGCTTAGTCTCTGCTCTCTATTCCTCTTCCACCCTCCCTCCCTTTCTCTACTCCTCCCTCCTTCTTTCCCTCCCTCTCTGTCTCTGTCTGTTTCTCTCTGTGTGTCTGTCTCTATCTCTCTTTTTCTCCTCCCTCTCTTTCCTTCATTCTGCAGCCTTCTATGTGTCTGTCTGAATCTGTTTTTCTCTCTCTCCATCAGTCCTTGCTTAGTCTCTGCTCTCTCTTCCTCTTCCACCCTCCCTCCTCCACTCTCTCATCTATTTGAGGCCATCCTGTGATATTGTGGTTAAATGACACCCAAATATCATGCAGCCTCTAATCTTTTGATGCTTTCTGATTCAAGATGAAAGCCCCCAGCCCAACAAATCAACAACAAAAATGTCTCCCTCCCTTCTCTTCCCCCAAAGCTCTCACCTTCTCTAGTGTTTCCCAGTTACCAGGCTACTTGTGGAGTGAATGCACTTAATTTTCCTGTGGTTATTTAAATAGAAAATGAGAGAGAAGGGGAAAATACCTTGTTGTACTGTCTCAGGGGTATGAGACCTGAAAGAGGAAGGGGAAAGTGGGGAGGGGGGTGAAGTTTCTTTGCTTCTCTCTCAGGATTTCTGCCTGAAGAAAGGGGGGCATACACCTGCACTCCACTTTACAAGGTTGTTATAAGGTTTTTGTATACTTGCACTGATGCCCTTGATGGGTTTAGCTGGTGAATTTCTTTCTTTCTAAGAGGAAACTTGGTATTCAGAAAGAACTCTGGATTTAGTGTCTGGAGATTCAGATTTATGTCCTTTTCAGACATTTACATGGCTTGTGAATATGAGTGAGTCCCTTTTATCTATGAGATGAGGGTGGGGGTGGGCTAAATACAGGCTGTCCTCCAAGGACCCATCCAATTATAAATGGATGATACCATGGTCCTCTAGACAGAGAAAAATGAAAAAACTCACCTAACTTGCTGGGGAGTACAGAGGGGAGGGATACATTCAGTTAGGAATTCAGTCTGTTAAAAACAGACTACAACAATTTCTTTTAAGAAATTCACCTGAAGGTGTGATACAGCTATTGCTTCCTTAAAGCTGCCAGGATAATAATCCGGTTCTTGTTCTTTATGTGCCTTTTAATTAACCTATTCTATATTCCTTGTTTTCTTAGCTTGGTATTTGCAAGGAAATTGGATACCCTGAGGGCAGGGCTAAAAAATATGTTAAATTCACTGGTGCTGGGTGGGGATGGGTTGGGAAGGAGGGAGACTTGGTGGAGCACCAGCACAGTTATGTGCTAGTAAATGTTTAACCATTGGCTCTCCAGGTAAACAGAAGGAAGTTCCCATGATACATCTTTAAGGTTAATCCTCATTAACATTTTTGTCACCACTTTTTTCCATTAACATAACAATGAATCAAACCAAGATTGATAGAACTTGGAGACTTTCCAAGTATAAGTGCTCTCACTGAAAATTTAACGATCGACTTTCTCTCTGTCTCTGTGTCTGTCTGTTTGTGTCTGTGTCTGTCTGTCTCTGTCTCTCTGTCCCTCATTCTGCAGCCAGTAAGAGCTGGTTTCCATACATTCTAAGGCAAGGAGTATGACTATCCCTGCAAAATCCCTGAGACTATATCAGGTCCTAGACCAAATGAGCCTGGAGCTCCAGGGATGGGTCATCAAAAGGAGAGACTGGTCCGGCCTAGTTAGGTTAGTGGACCTTGGGGAGACAGGGAGAGCTATTGAAGACGCAGAGGGAAATCTGTCCCCAGCACCTGGCAATCTAATAATCACTAACCACTTGAAAGAAGCAGGAAAAAAATGGCGCTGTACAGAGGCCAACGAAGGTTGGAATTTGATAAGGGGAGATTTCCCCGAAACGGCTGAGCTATATGAGGAAACAATTAGAGGAACAGCACTGTCCTATAAGGAGCAGAACATTTGTTGGGTGGGCTTGCAGCTCTAACTTTTGTCTAAGTAATAAGCAAAAATCTCTAAAGAAAGGCCAGGGGGCAGCCTGGGTAGCAACAGAAGAACCGGATTGGACGACAGTTCTGGAGCTGAAATGTGATGACCAGGGTTTTGGCCCAGGGTGCGAAGATCTAGAAGAGAGGATGCCCTTCCCATGATGATCATTGTACTCGCACCTTGATAGACAGTCCCTTGGGTGCATGCTGTCACCCAAAGCAACCAGCCTTAGGACTGTCAGCCCCTTCCAGAGTCTGCCTTCTTCCCCCAAGCATCCCAGAAGCAAGGGCCAACCTTTCCCGTTTCCTGGCATTATTGTAACGGATGTACATGTTGCCTGGTGTCCTTGTTACGCCCTCAGCTTTTGGGTGCTTTCCCTCAATTCTAGAACCTCACAGATAAAGGGGACCTCAGAGAATTCCCATGCTAGCCACATGCAACCATGAATCCCCCTACAACATCCCAGAAAAGGGACCATCCAGCTTTTGTTTAAATGATCTCCAGGGAAGGGATTAGTACAGGGGACAGAGACAGAATCGGGATTCAGGACCCCTGGCTTTACATCTCAGCTCAACCCTCGCCTTTCTGGAAGTCATGGCCCCAGTATTAACCATGTGAACCTGCGTGCTCCCCTTACCTTCCCTCCCTTCCCACTCCAGAGAAGAAGAGTTCTTCTCATAGTAAACCACTGTCCTCCCTGCGCCACCCAGAACAGCAGGAAGGGAAAGAGCCTCCCCACATTTTCTCCTGATTTGCTTGTTCTGTGTATGAAAGTCCCGCTATAAAATCATGGAGTGTCAGAAATAGAAAGGCCCAGTAGGAGGTATTATCTAGTCAAACCTTGTTACAAATACACCTAAGGCCCAAGGGAGTAACCGATTTAACCAATGGTCAGTCAGGATTCTCCTTCATCTAGGTCTTGTCTGCCGTGATTTATCTGCATCAGAACCTTGGTGTAGGAAGGTCAAGGTTTCCCTCAAAATGCCCTCGGCCCCAGGCTGCTTTCCCTTTTAACCTAGAAAAGCATCTTCTTCTTTAAAAACTTTTTTCTTTTAAAAAAAAAAAAAACATATATATATATATGTTTGCAAGAATTTATCTCTTCTTCCCACTGCTCCCTGAAGAGAATAAAGCAAAACAAAACCCAACAGAAAAACAACACAAGACTTCCCTCACCAGAAGCCTACATAATTCAACACAAAAATTCCCACACTGGCCAAGTGCACATATGCATGCCTCATTGTGGATTGGAAGTCCATCACCTCTCTGGCAGGAGGTGGGTGCTGTGATTCATCTCCAGTCCCTTGGACTCATGGTTTATCACTGGATTAATCAGAGCTCGGAAGTCTTTCAGAGTTGTTTTTCTCTCTAAGGTTATGATTGCGTAAATTCTTCTCCAAGTTCTGCTCACTTCATTCCCAATAATCCTTTTCTAACTGCAGAATTCATCTATGGTAAAGTCATAACCTTGGGCTCCTTATGGGTGGATGTAAACACCCATAAAGTGTTTGGGTGTTCGGTGTGTCGGTGAGACAGAGGATCCAAGTTCAAATCTCGCCTTAGAAGCGTAGTGCTGAGTGAATTTGAGCGAGTTACTCATGAGCTTTGAACTCATTGAGCTGGGAGGTCTTGAAGTCCCCCTCCTGCCAACGCCAAATCTGATGCTCTGATGACGTATCATATTATCCATATGAAACTTGGGTTCCTCAATTGTTAAAAAAATTATTAATAATGTCAATACATATACCTGTATTCACAGGGAGGATTGATTGAAATTCTATTCTAGCCCTGCCTCTGACTTTAGCTGTGTGAAACAGGGTAAGTCACTTAATCTAACCTTAATTCCCCCTGTGACTTTGGCATAATTATATCAGAGCTTCCTAACTTCAAAGGGAGAATCAAACGAATTATTTCTTTCTTTCTTTCCTTTTAAAAAAATACATCAACAATAAAATCAGACAGAAATCCCATTTTAATGTGGATCTGCCCGCATTTGGGATTGTAGTGGGCTAGGTCCCATAGGATATTTGTCCCCTCTGCGGTCAGAACATTTATGACACGCAGTGTTTGTTTCAGGGTGAATGTGGGGGAGCCTGCACAGCTTCTTTAAGCTTTCCAGCCATCTTTGAACTTCTGGATGGAATCCTTGATCTCCTGGAGCTCAGTATTTAGAATATCGCAGATATTACAAAAATGGATTTTATCTCTTATTATCACAGTGATTCTGGATAAGTCCCATCAAAGAGACTGGAGACTGACCTGGGGAAAGAATAAAACCTGCATTCAAATCTCATCTACAGGCTTTATGGCTAGGGATGAATCATTTCAAATCTCTAAGCCTTGGTTCTCTCATCTGGAAAATGGGAACAATAATACCTCCAGCATCTGCCTTTACACAGTTGTAGAGAGGATCCAATGTGACTGTGTTTGTAAAAGTACTTTGCAAATTCTAAGGCACTTCACACAATAGTCATCTTTGAGGATTATGCCCCTCTCTGGACCTTAGTTTCAAGGTTCTGCTGGATAAAGAAATCTTAATCTTTTTTGTGTCCTGAGCTCCTTTGCCAGTTTGGTTCTAAAACTCTCCCTAGGATGATGTTTTTTAATTCATAAAATAGGGTTACAAAAGAAATGAATTATATTGAAATAGTTATAATATTAAAAAAAATTTCACAGAGCCCCTAAAGTTTATTCACTGAGCTTTTGGAGCTGTTTGAGCCTGTACTAGATTCCCTCTTGTCATCATTAAATCCTAGGAAGCCAGTGAAAGATATGTGGCAGCTGTGGTCCTGATCCAGAGAGAAGCCAAAGGATCAGACTGTGGCTGATACGTGACTGCCAGAGAGAAGCCACATGACGACAACGGGGAAGCCGTTGGGGATGAGCTATCAGGTCTCCATTTGTGGTCCGGTTTCCTGCTTTCTTCTGGGTTGATCTCCCTGACTTCTGATCATGGTTAAACACTCTCTCCAACTCTAGAACCACCAGTCGATTGAGTCTTTCACAATTCCTATTTCTATAAAAATGGGCATCCTGCTTTCATGGACCAATAAGATAAAAAATGGGAATTTTTACTTCTGTTTCTACTACTAACTTGTATATAAACAATTTTTTTTTGCTTCTCTGGTCTCGGTTTCCTTGTCTGAATTTGGACCCAATAATCTCTACATTTCTTTCCCTTTTATTTTAAGGTTCTTTCTTCTCTGACATTCTGTGTCCTGAGGTCCTCCCAGTCTTTCACAGTCTATGGTCTAAGGTCCCATTTGTTCTAACATTCTGTGTTCCATAATCATTCGAGGCTGGACAAATTCCCAAGAATCCCCCCGGAGACCGGCCTGTTTTGTTGTCAGTTCATCCACAGAAACAAGGCAATGACGTAATTCTTCGTTTCCATCTGTAATTCCAACAGTTTGGTAATCCAATCATCAGTCCAGTGAATCCAGGCTCTCATCATTGTGTATGGCCTAGTTTGACTTTGGGCCAACAGAATTAAGGAAAAAAAAAACAAAACCTTTTTTCAACCCTAGCCTTTGGAACCTTGCAGGCAACCCTTCCTCCTGCAGCTGTGTAGGCTGGCCCCGAGATGGGGCTGGGCACTCAGTATGAAGAATCTGAACTGGGCAAAAAATAATAAACCAGCCAGCAAGGGGGGAAGGAACAATGAAGCAAGCATTTTAAAGCACCTACTATGTGCCAGGCATAGTACTACATGCTTTACAAATATTACCTCATTTAATCATCACAACAACCTTGAAAGGTAGATGCTATTATTATCCCCATTTTATGCTTGTGGAAACTGAGGCAGGCAGAGATTCATTGACTTGCCTAGGGTCACACAGCTAGTAAATGGCTGAGTCCACATTTGAACGCAGGGCCTTCTGCCTCCAGGACTGGTACTCTATCTACTGAGTCCCCAAGCCACCTCCATTAAAGGAAAGACATTGGACAGCTTTTCAGGATACATAAAATACTAAGGATTTTACTGCAGCACTGAACACCTAAAAATAGAATATTTACTCATTCTATTATGAAATCCAATTAAAAATGTTTTTCTACATTTAAGAATGATCAAGTTACTTTCCCACTCAGAAAATTCCATATTATTATAAGCGCAATTTAATGTTGGTCGGCCATGAAAAACCTAAGACTATTCTTCCAGAATGCTCTCTCTTCTCCAACCTCCATGCCTTTGCACTGGCAATGTTCTCCAATGCTTAGAATCTCTTGAGTCTTTTTTTTTTTTTAATAGCTTTTTATGTACATATATTTTGTATAGGTACTTTTCCCAACATCGACCCTTGCAAAATCTTCTGTTCCAAATTTTCCCCTCTTTCCCCTATCCCCTCCCCTAGAGGGCAGCTAGTCCAATTCTTGAGTCTTTTAAGAGCCAACTCAGGTGCTGCAATCTGCAGAAGGCCCTTTCTGGGCTTTCCAATTGCTGATGCTTTCCCCACTGTGTTTATTCTTCCATTTACTCTGATTTATGGCTAAGTGTCTACTGTATGTAAGGTGCTGTTCTATGCCTTCAAGAAGGTTAGAGTCACCACATCCATATATAAGTATTGCATCTTATAGAAGGCAACCTGTCAAAAGAGAACCAAAATACTCTAGAAAACCTTGATGGAGGAGATGTCACTTTTAGACTTGTAGTTACATACTTCCCATGTCTCCAGGTTCTAGGTCACTAGATTTAGAACATTAGCATATGTTCCATTCCCCTCTTCCTATCTCCTTCCACCCCGAGATTTTCTTCTTGTTGTTATTTAGTAATTAGTCATTAGACATTTATAAAGTAATTTTTATATATTTAGTATAATATAGTATACTAAAATAAAATAAAAAATATATTTTAATATAATATATATTGTAACATTACTATATATACTATACTAAAATATAAATTACTAAATTATATATATATATTACTATGCATAGTAATATGTATGTAGTAATAAATATTAGTTATTTAGTAATTAGTCACATCCAACTTTTTGTAATGCTATTTGGGGTTTTCTTGGCAAAGATCCTGGAGCAGTTTGCCATTTCCTTCTGCTCATCTTACAGATGAAGAAACTGAGGTAAAGTTTTGAACAGGATTCAAACTAAGATCCTCCTGAGCAGGAGCAGAACTAAGGCAGCTTGATGCTTCATCTTGTGGCTTCCTCACCACAGAACCAGTTTCACTCCTTCCTTCCTTCCTTCACACCCAGACCAGTTCACTCCCTTTATGCTAACATACTAGTCCATCAGCTAACAAACACCAGGGGTTCACTGGGTTCTAGGGATCATATGATGAAGACGAACCCAATTCCTGCCCCCAAGGAGTTTACGTTCAAATTAAAGAATATGTAAATAACAACATACAGAACTATTTGAAAGACAATGCACTAGCAGCTAGGGGAAGATGAAGTGGGAAATGGATTCTTCAAAAAAGTGAATTTTGAGGTAAATTTTAAAAGGAAATCCTGAAAACTAAGGCTTGAGGCTACTTTCCCATCCCTTAATGGCTCCAGGAAATCAGCTGCAGCTCTATGTCCCCAGTAGCTTCAGGCACAAATCTGTCCCTCCTTTGTGAGCACCCTCATCTTTTCACAGCTAAAGGGGGTGAAAAAGGAGGATCAGAAAAGACTTCTGGAAGAGGGAACATCTGAGCGAGGCCCTGAATGAAGAGAAAAATTTCAAATAGACAGACAGATGCATCCTGGGCATGGGGAACCATAAGGATAAATGAAGATCCTAAAGCAGGGTGAGATGGGAGGACAGCAAATATTTGATGTGCCTAAAGGGAATTAATAGGAAATAAGATTGGAAACATATATGAATAAATATACTGAACACAGATTATGAAAAGCCTTAAATGCCAGGCTTTTCATTTCTCCCCAGACACAACAGGAAGGTTCTTCCACACATGAAAAGTCCTTAGGAAAGGATGATAGGGTCAGACCAGTGCATGGGGAAATTATTCCAGCAGCTGACTCAACAATGGATTATCCATTAATGGACCCTTTTATAGACAAAGCGCTGGAGGTCCAACACCAAGTTTGGCACCCTGGGTTAGAACTTTTGAATGAAACTCACTCTTCAAAAGTCTGCTCCCAAGAAGAACAGAGAGAAAGCAGACAATGGCTAAAAGCCGACTGTTTTCAGATGAGCCTCTGCCCTGGGAGTCTTAGTCATAGGGTCTGTGCGTGTTTTTAATTTTCACCAGGCTCCCCCCCAAATCCCCACCCAAAGTCTGGCTTCAGACTTAGCATTCGTGTCTGTGACCAAACAAACAAGATTGCTGGAGGGTGGGGCAGGGGAAGAGCTCCCTAAAGCTCATTTCTAAAGATCTCACCTCTCCACTCAATAAATTGCCATGGCTCCCTATTACCTCCAGACTGAAACATAAAACCCTTTGGCTATTTAAGTCCTGCACCATCTCCCTCCTTTCCAGTCTCCTACACCTTACTCTCCCCCATGGACCAATGATAGTAGTTTCTGTGTTGTTCCTCCAATTCAACACTTTCTCTCCCAACTCTGGGCATTTTCACTGGCCCCTCCTCCTATCCCGATCTTGATCCATTCTCAGCTCTGGTCCCACCTTCTGAAAAAAGACTTTCCCAATGCCTTGGATGGACCAGAGCCCAGGATCTGTTCAAAACTGCATATCTAGCTAAGAAATCTAGTAAGGAATGTAGGACAATAAAACTTCTTTTATCTGTTGTTCCTTATTTGTCTCCTGCAAATAAAATAAAATAAATCCAAAACTCCGTCCTGTCTGATTAACAATACCCTTCTAAGGCATTCTATGATTTCAGAGAGGCCTGGGGAGACTTACATGAACTGATGCTAAGTGAAAAGGGCAGAACTAGGAGATCATTGTACACAATAACAAGACTATACGATGACGACGTGGCTCTCTTGAACAAAGAGATGCTTCAGGCCAGTTCCAATGATCTTGTGATGAAGAGAGCCATCTGCACTCAGAGAGGACTGTGGGAATTGAGCGTTGATCACAACACAGCATTTTTCATTCTGTTGTTGTTTGCTTGCATTTTGTTTTTTTGTTTTTTTCCTTCTCGTTCGGATTTTTTTTTGTGCAGCAAGACAACTGTATAAATATGTACACATATATTGGATTTAACATATACTTTAACAGATTTAACATGGATGGGACTACCTGCCATCTAGGGGAGGGGGTAGGGGTGAAGGAGGGGAAAAGTTGGAACAGAAGGTTCTGCAAGGGTCAATGTTGAAAAATTACCCATGCATATGTTTTATAAATAAAAAGCTTTAATAAAAATATATTTAAAAACTAAAGACATCCTGACTTCTTATCTGAATTTAAAAAAATATCCCGGATCCTCTCTTCTCTGCACCTTGTTCTCTGCATGTAGGCTATTATCCTGCTGACTAAAGCCCTGGATTAGCTCTCCCGAACTCCTTCTAATTGCCAGACTCTCTCAGAGGCTGGTTCATCTGCTTTGGAGTTAATAAAATCTTTTGTGACTGTAAGAAAATCTCTGAATTCTTTCCAGCTATGAACCATGACTCTCCGACACTTCACTCCTTAATGCTGACACCTTCCCTCTGTTGATTATTTCCAATATATTCTGCTATATCTTGTTTGTACAGAGTTCCTTGCATGGTGTCTCCCTCCATTAGACTGCTAGCTCCTTGAAGGCAAAGATTGGGCTTAGATTTTCTTTTTGGCCCTTCCCTTTTTGGTCCTGCATGTGGTCCTTCTTCATTTATAAAATATCGGCTTGATAACAAGATCCCCAGAGTAGGAAGGGACTCTAGAAGCCATCAGAATTCAATCCCTGAATTTTATCGATGAGGAAACTGAGGCACAGGAAAGCAGACCGACACAAAGGTAGTAACATCAGAAGTGGGATTCTAGCCCAAATCCTTTGAAGAATAATTAAAGCTGTCCCAAGGTAAAATTCAAGTGCACAAGTATTTCTCAAATGCCCACTACGTGCCGGGCACTGTGTATTCTAAGTACCGGGGATACAGAGGCACCTCAGCACTCCTCTGCATCAAAACTCCTCAGATTGGGTATTTGATGAATTTCAAGGGAAAAAAAAGTACTTCTGCACTTGCAGCTTGCTCAGCATTTGATCCACTTGGTTGTTGTCTTAGTTGAGTAGTAGGGATATGGCCGGGCAGTGTCCAGCTTTTCCCCAGCCAGGGTGGTGAGCAGGGCTGTCTAGAGCTCACCATGTTGACATTATGTCTAGGGGAAGTTCCTGATGATGTGGCTGCAGGATATAGGCTCCTGGCTCCCAGAGTAGTACCGAAAGGGGTATGGTGTGCTCAGCAGGGAAAAAAAAAAGCATCAGGAACAAGAACAGGAGTGACTGGAACCCAAGTGGAGACAAAGACCCAGACCCAACCCCCAGTGTCAGCTACTCTGGGCTGTGAAGGCACAGGACCACCCACCCTTCACATCCATTCCTCCCCTAAGGACACTTAGATGGCATGGGGTGGGAGGAGAGCATAAAGGTACAGGATCCTTTGGTTAAGAAGGGAGGAATCTGGTTGGGCTGCGCTGGTCTGGGCTGGTTCGTTCCTCCGCAGCTGGAAGTCCCTCTTGCTCCTTTAGGAAATTGGGTGGGGAGGGATGGGAAGGTTGCAGACTAGAGATGTACTCCTTATGGGAAAATTTTATACAGTATTTATCATTTTCATACCTTCTAGAACCAATTAATGATGAGTACCAAGGTATCACTTACAAGAAAAATCAAGACTGTGATTGAGACTTTTCATAGTAGCAATATCATTTATTTATATTTTTTTTCCGGCTCTGAAAGCTCATTTCACAGGAGTTCGCATGCAATTCTCAAGATCAAAATTAAAGTAAACAAACCCAAAGAAAAGTCCTCTGGAGAAAAAAAAATACAAATGAATGTTTCTGCTTTCTTAAAGACAGTCTTATCATCCAAACATCCAGGCTTTGGTCTCAATGTCAGTCGTCCTAATAAACACCGTTATTAGTCTCCATCTGGCTTCTCGTCTTTCTTTACCGAGTAGATGAAGTATGTTAAGGTGTTGTGGAGCTTACATCCCAAAGGGAGAATATAGGGAAGGAAGCCGAAAGGGGCAAAGGGACCCATGAGAAGGGCATGTGGAGAAAGAAATCCAGCAAGTAGGGAGCCGAGTCCAGAGAATAATGATGATGGGAACATGACAGGTCTGGGTATTTTCTGTACGATGGGAATTTCAAGAAAAACTGACCAATCGTTGGAAGGGGGCATTGGAGCGGCAGTAACAGGGGGCATTGGAGTGGCAGTAGTAGCCTAGATTTAGATTCGGATCCCACAATAACCAAGCTCCCTTGCTCAGCTCCCTATCTGGCACTGCCCAGCTAGCTCTGTATTTTATGACTTTCTGCCACAACATATCCCTATATTGGGATGCCAAAGCTCCCACTTTATCCTCTCCATAATCCTCCCTGCCATCCCTTAGGGATCCCCTATCCAGAACTCCTCAGCTCCTGGTCAGTCTCTTCTTAGATTATCTGCTGTGTGCCTACAACTCATTTACAGTTTTCTTCTCCAACCCTAATTAGGCAAAGTGATCTTTATCCACATGGCGTATTAGGGAGAGAGGTAGGCAGCTAGTTGGGTTTTGCTTCTCCCCACCTCCCCCCCTAACCAAGGCTCTGGACGATTGCTGGCTTTTCAGAGGGAACAGATTCTGACTCTTGGAGAGTGATGACAGCTTGATTATTCCCAGACCCCGGAGGCTCCCTGGCCCATCTCCACTCTGGCTCCGCCTGGATTCTAGGGATGGAGCCGAGGGCCATCTTGTACTTGTCCGTCCATTACTGGTCTTTTTAGGGAAGATTAAACATCACTGTCTTGTCTGATGGCATCTGACACATTCCACTGGCTTTGATGAGAGCGTCTCTGCTTTTTATCTGGGAGTAGTGAAGCATCTTATTGTTGCTGGTTTTTCCTTCTCTGGGAAAACCCTTCCCCCCCTCCCAGGGTTAGGATTGGAAATAGCAGCCACTGCCCCCTCAGTGACTTTCCACGTCCGGCCAGATACAGATGGGAAGAAGAGGGTCTTTGGCTGCCGGCCACGGGCTTTCTTCTGACCAGGCTAGGAAGTAAAATCTGGTCCAAGACTGAATCACGGAGGGTATTGGAGAATGTCACTGGCACAGCAAATATTTGGCAGACCCAAGACCCCTGTCCTTGTCCTGGCACCAAGACTCTGCTTTTAATCCTCTCCAGATCCTTATCTGACACTTAATTATATGCCAGCTAATTTCTAATATGGTGTGCAAATAATTCCTGCTAAGAAGGACATTACCAGACCTGTAATCCCCTCTCCTGGGAAGGCTGAGCTCAGGAGTTCCGAGCTGCAGGAGACTAAGCTGTTCTAGTGCCCATGTAACTCTGGCACCAATATGGAGAGCCCCTTGTAGTGGAGGGGGGGGTTACCCATCTGCCTAAGGACTGCAAACAGGACAAGTCAAAACTCTCAAAGTGACTGGGCTCATAAGGGATTGTTATACTTCCAATACAAAGGATACAGAGACCTAGCCTGTAAATTAAAAAACAAAAACAAAACAAACAAACGAATGAAGAAATGAATAAAAATAAATAAATGAACAAGTAAATAAGTGGATAAATGAGTGAAAAATAAATAAGTGAACAAATTAAATAAGTAAATGAATGAATGGAGAGGATTTTGATCAGTTAAAGAGTGTCCAGAGGAGCACGAGAAGAATGATTAAGGATCTTGAGATTCAATTGAAGGATCTGGTTGGGGAACACAATATGTAACTTTGCTTTACCTGGGTAGACCTCTTCTTCTCTTCTTGTAAGAGGATGTGATGATTCAAGGAGACTGAGAGGAAGTTGCTGTTCTTTGACTTCCCCACTGACCTCTCTCCTCTTCCCTCTGCCTCCAATTTATTTCATTCCCAGTTCACAAGCAACACCTGGGTCAGTAAAGGCTACCCCGAAACTCCTTCAGACGTTATGATCCACAGCTGTGGAGGCTCTCGGAGAATTGACCTGCCCCTTACAGTGCACTTAGGGGTGGTCCTTAACAGAACTGGGCATGTTTAGCTTGGAGAAAAGGAAACTAGAGAAGAGGGGGGACATGACAACTGTTTTCAAGTATCTGAAGATGTGGAGGAAAGGTTTAGTTTGGTGCTATAGGGAAGATCTAAGAGCAAAGAGTGAATATTGCCAAGAAGCACATTTAGGTCTGATATAGCAAAGAATAATTAAAGGTGTCCTAAGGTGAAATGGATTGCTTTGGGAGATGTTTTGCTTCTCTTCCTCAGATTTCTTAAAGCAAAGACTGGATAATCATCTGTAGGAAATGTTTTAGCAGGATTTCCTTCACAAATGAGTTAGACTAGATGGATAGTAGAGTCCCTTCCACCCTCATATTCTGTAATTCTGTGTTCATTTTTTGAAATCTGCTTTTAAAAAATTTACCTATCCTTCAAGGCCTAGTCCAAAAGCCACTTCCTCCATGTGGTCTTTCTTGATAGCCCTTGTAGACATGATCTTTTCTCTTGACATTTTAGGCACTGTATACATCTATAATGTGTTTATGATGCTCTATTGTGATCTAGAATTATCAACAGGTAATGTTAGAGCAAGAAGGGCCTTTAGAATATAGAATGAGTTGTGTGACCCTGGGCAAGTCACTTATCCCCAATTGCCTCAGCAAAATATATGTATATATAGATACAGATAGAGAGAGAGAGAGAGACAGAGACAGACACAGAGAGAGTCAGAGAGACAGAGGATAGAATATAGAATGACAGAGCAGGGAAAATCTCTAGAAGACAGATTCTTCAAGCTAGAAGAGACCTTAGAACAAAGGTTGTTAGAAATGCAAGGAACCTTAGAATATAGAATGTCAAGACTTAGAGGGGCCTTAGAACACAGAATGTCAGATCAGGAAAGGACCTTAGAAGTTAGAATGTAAGAGCTGGAAGGGACCTTGGAACACAATGTCAGAGCTGGAAAGGACCTTAGAGCAAAGGATGTAAGAGCTAGAAAAGACCTTAGAACTTAAGATCTGGAAAAGACTTTAGAACACACAGTGTCAGAGCTGGAAGGGACCTTAGTACACAAAATGTCAGAGCTGGAAAGTTCCTTGGAACACAGATTGTAAGATTTGGAAGAGACATTAAAACACAGAATGTCAGAGCTGGAAAGGAGCTTGGAATACAGAATGTAAGAACTGAAAAGGATCTTAGAAAACAAAATGTAAGAACTGGAAAAGACCTTAGAACACAGAAGGGATCCTGGGCCTTAGTCTGGTATATAGATAACTTGGGAAAAATATGAGAACCATCTTCCCATAAGGATTCCCACATGGCCAGTGATTAGACTGATTCTGCATGGCCCCAAAAGACAAAATCCAGTGGTGGTCAGAGAGAAACTGAAGAACTGATAAAAATTGTTCCCTGGAACAGGCGGAAAGATGGCTTTGATAAATTGATAATTTATAATTTAGCTTTGATAATTGAGTTATAATTTGTTCCTTGGATCCCACCCTCTAGAAGTAATCGAGTCAGAAGTTAGGTCAAGTCCCTGAAGCTAAATTTTCCTCATAAAATAGTTTATGGGCCATGGCTTCTCTGCTGCCCTCCTTTGAGTCAGTCCACCAAGGCAATCTGCCCCATGGTGTCTTTTCCTTTGTTCCTGTCTTGTGCCATATAGTTTCTTTAAACTCCACCATGCTTTATAGTGTCTCTCCTGACTCCACTTCTCCTCCTTATAGCCGATTAACTCTTTCAGGCTGCTAAGTCCCTTTCAGAATTTAGCCAGCCAGCTCAGCGCCTGTCCCAGCCTCCTGGGGGCGTTTCCTTTCTCCCAATAAATGGCAAGTTCCATTATGCAATTTGCCCATTTCATCATTGATGGTCAAAACCCCCTTTGATGCCCTCCCAACTCTATTTCAGATTTAGCTGTCCTGGTGTCTATTGTAGCCCTTCCTTGTATCCTCTTCCAACCACCTATCTTTTGTCAAAGAGAATAGCCATTGTGAATTCTTCATATGACTTTTGCTAACTTGCTGCTTCTCCTAAAGCACATCATCTGGTACCTAAATAACGCTATCTGGTGCTACATCAGCCACCTCAAAAGGACAGAACCATGAGCAGAGTGGAAGTTGTTGAGAGACATTTCAATTCGAAGCAAGGAACAACAATTAGAGCCCTCCGAAACGGACAGCGTTGTCTCGCTAGGCGGGATTCTCCCATGAGCCTCTGATCTAATTCCATTCTAGTTTCTTACAATACCCCTTCCCAAGTTCACAGGCTGGGTTAAAGGAAGGCCTTAGGAAACATGTAAACACACTTAAAGAGGCCTAAAGACCATGGCCAGCTTATGCCTTGGGGATGCATTTGGAAAGTGTGACTTCACTAAGGCAATGGGAGCTCTCAGGCTCAGAAATGGGGCAGATTCCCCAGGGTTTGGCAACGGAGCTAGAGCAGATGACATGAACAACAGCTCATTTCTCATTTCTCAGATGAAAAAGAGGAGAGAGATTCTAGGATATGAGAAGCCTGAGGTCATCAAATTCAATTCTTTTTGGAGAAGCACAGGGACCGACTGGAAGGTGTTTTAACAGCATCAGTTTGAGGCACTTCTCACATTAGAGTCTCCTTGACAAAGGAAGTGTGACTGTGACTTCTATCTAGGTGGCAAAAGAGAACAGTTTTCTCTTTCAAAAGTGTCTGAAAAAACAATAAAATTTTAAAAGAAGAAGTGTCAGAGCCCCGGCTTCCCAGAGAGATGGGAGAGTGGGGTGGGAGCAGTGAAAATGCATCAGGCCCTGTGGCAAGGATGACCCTCAGGGCAGGTCACATTCATAAAATAAAGCCACACAGAAGGCTTGTGCAAGTCTTTACAATGTCATTTTAAAGCCATAATCTTAAAATTAGATCCTCTGAAGTACATTCTTGCTCCAGGTCTATGATCCTATGTAGCTCACTTATCTAGGATCATAGTGGTGAGAAGAAGTGATAGCTCCTGACCTCCAGGGCCTTTCTCTTTCTGGAATGGCTCCTATGGTTCCCTCTTTTCCTTCCTTCTTTCCTCTCCTGTTTTCACCTTACCTTTCCCTCTTCCTTCTGCTTCCCATTCTCTTTCTCCTTTTACACTTTCTTAACCCTTTTCTCTTCTTTCTGCTTCCCATTCTCTTTCTCCTTTACACTTCTTAACTCTTTTCTCTTCTTTCTGCTTCCCATGCTTTCTCCTTTACACTTCTTAACCCTTTTTTCTTCTTTCTGCTTCCCATTCTCTTTCTCCTTTACACTTCTTAACCCTTTTCTCTTCTTTCTGCTTCCCATTCTTTCTCTTCTACTCTTCTTACCCTTTCCTCTTCCTTCTGTTTCCCATTCTCTTTCTCTTCTACACTTCTTACTCTTTCCTCTTCCTTCTGCTTCTCATTCTCTTTCTCCTTTACTCTTCCCTTCTTCTTCCAGCACACCCTCATTCCAGCAGACTACACCCAAGCCCTTTAGGGAGGGCTAGCCCTTAGCAATGTCTGGGCCCAGCCAGCTCAGATTTGTCTTGGAAGATGAAAGGCAGAGAGACACTAAGCCTCCTTTCAATAGCAGTTCAAAGGCATTCCTCATTTCCCAGCCCAGTTCTGGAAAAGAGACAATGAAATAGCTCAGGGAGGCTGACAATCCTAACCTGCCCTCACCTAATGCTTCCTCGAGGCATGTATGTCTATAATGGCTCTTGCTGCCCATAGAATGAGTCACTGGACACTAGGACAGGAAAGAATGCTAAAGCTGAAGCAGAGAAAGACCTTGTGATTTTTAGTCAGGGTCATAAATACAATGAAGGGTCTAGGGTCAATGAAATCCATGATTAGAAAAGGGTAGGACTTAGATGGAGTGGTCACCAGGTCTACCTTCTTGCCTTCAAGTCCCTTGATCATCTTCAATAAAATGTTCCTTTTATTTAATTTTTGAGACTTCCCCAAAAGAAATATAATGCTATTGGATATTATGCTCCAAGAGTGCTCCAGAATGTAAGATCTGGAAGGACATCAGAGGACATCTACTCTTGCCCATAAGACCTCTCCTCAAGGCAGATCTTCTCCAACATACTTGACACAGTCATACAGCCTCCCTCTGAAGAGTTCTAGTTAGAAGGTGCTAATAACTTCTCAGATAATCCACTCCCCTTTTGCTAGGACACTTTTCTTTTTAGCCAGCCTTAATTTCTTTTTGTCTGAAGTTTCTATCCATTGTTGCCTTCTGGGGCCAAAGTGATCTCTTTTCTACATTGCTTCAAATTCTTAAAGGCAGTATTTCATGCCTTCCCCACCCCATCTGCCCACTAAGCATTCTTCTATTTTGGAGACTAAACATGGCCACTTCCTGTGTTTGATCCACACATGTCCTTGTTTACCATTCCCTCACCATAGTGAGCAGTCTATTTTGGACCCACTCCACTTTATTAAATGCTATACCTACAACTGGATGCGATGATCCAAAGAGATTTAAGGAAAAGTACTTTGGAACTATCACTTTTGTAGTTTTGAAAACTATTGAGTAACCTCTAAGGTTCCTTCCAACTCTTAATCTAGCCTAGGCCGTGAGAGCTGTGAAGTCAGCCATGTCACAAGAACTATCGATTCCTAATGAGTTTACTAAAACCCCTAGATTTTTTTCCACAAGATCGGCCTATTTGCTAGCCATGATTCCTCCCCACCTTCTCTTCCCCGTGATATTGTTGCTTTGTTGTTTTTAACCCTCGTGAGACTCCACCCTCGACTCCATGAAAGTTCTTTTTGTCTGAGCACATCAAGATCATGTTGCATCCTAATTATTTCAGCAGCTTGTTAATTACTCCTCCAAAATTTGTCACCTGAAGGTTTGATAACCATATCCTCTATGCCCATCCAAGTCAGTGAAGAAGCACAGGCCATAGACAGGTGCTTGGGGCAATCCACTAGAGACCATTCTCCCCATTCATTCAATCAACCAATCAGAAAGCTTTTATCCAGGGCTTACTATGGGGCAGGCCTACCTTGGTGATAAAAGCACAGTGAATGAAATGATGAAATAATATATTAATAAGGAACAGTGGTCCTCAAACTTTTTTTTTTTTTTGGTCCTCAAACTTTTTAAATAGGGGCCAGTTCACTGTCCCTCAGACTGTGGGAGGCCGGACTATAGTAAAAACAAAAGCTCACACTCTTTCTCCGCCCCTCAGCCCTTTGCCATAACCTGGCAGGCCACATAAACTTCCTCAGCGGGCCGCATCTGGCCCGAGGGCCGTAGTTTGAGAACCCCTGTTCTAAGAGAAGGTAAAAGTTGATATATTATACACATACACATAAATATGTACATTCACATACAATTCACATACATATACTGTGTATATGCCATATACTACACACATATACATACCGATGCATGCTTGTAATATACATGTATACATCTATGTAGTCACAAGTACATATAGTGTATATACTTACATGAACATATGAAAATAATGCATGTAAGAGAATAAATAATATCAAATAACAAAATAGAAATCAACCAATCAAATATAAAGTAGCTAATTCTAAGATTTGGGGAGGCCGGAAAGGAGGACGCTAGCATAGGAAGGAGACATGAGGAAATGTTTCAGGAAGCCCGTACTTAAACTGCATCTTGAAAAAAGAGAGCAATTTTCTGAGGTAAAGGTTAAGAAGATGTACATCTAAGGGAAGGCCAGTTTAAGGACTCTGAAATGGGAGATTGGACTGTTGTATTTGAAGAATGGAGAGGTCAGTTTGTTTGGATTATGTAATTTGGGGAGGAAAGAAGTAGAAAGACATATGGGGCAAGAAAAGCTATAAAAGTTAAACAGATGAGTTTATATTTTATCCTAAGGGGCAACAGAAAGCCAGTAGTGTTTACTGGGCAGGCGAGTGATGTGGTCGTACCCTCAGGCAAGGACGATCACTTTGGCAGCAGTGTGTACTTTGGACAACAGTGGAGAGGGACAAGTCGGAAGAGTCCAGTCAGAGGCTGTTGCAAAAAGCTAAGTGAAAGGTCGTCCATGAGAACCTGAACTCTGACCTCAGCAGTAGTCATGTGAATGGAGAAAAGGGATAAGATACGTGCAATGTGCTAGAGAAAGAAACAGCAAGACCGTCCAACTGATTGCAGACAGGGGTGAAGGAGCATGAGGAGCCAAGAGTCCCATTTGTAAAGTAATTTGCAAACTTTAAAACATTCTATAAATGCTACTGCTGCTGCTGAAAACGCTGAGTTTATAAATCTGGGAGACTAGAAGAACAGTAGGGCTTTATTTTACGTAAAAGGAAACAATCCCAGAGAGGCTCCCCCAAGATAGAAATAGCATTTGCACTGAGTCCTTAGACCCAATTCCAGGTTGCCCCTCCACTGGGTCACACTGCCTCAATGTAAGAATTCGCCCATTCTACTTTAAATGACTTTATGCCAGTCCGTAAGGGTCCAAGGCAAGGCACAAACTCAGGTCTCTACTCCAGGAGTGGCACTCTTCTTGACCTGGGTCACCCCCTCTGTGTCAGCTTCACAGCATGCTATCCTGCCTGCTGATATCTTGTACTCTTGGATGATGAGAGTGCCGGGCAAGGGAATTTCTCCTGGAGCATTCTCTGCAGTGTCGTATCTGTGGCGAAACAGCTGAACCAGCCAACAGTAAGTACCCATACTAACCGGCTCCAAAGTGATGTAACAGGGTATGAACACTGCGGCTCCCCTGCTCAAGCCAAGGCATCCCTTACGTCCCACATAGAATCCCATCACCCTGGAATCCCATCAGCCCCTGGACATGCTCATCTCCTCCTAAAGTTCTATTATCAGCTGCACCAGAGAGATATCGGGCGGACTCTGGGAATCCCAGGATGGATGCAGTTACTGCTCATTACAACTGCTGCCCAGTGAATATTAAACTACCAAATCAATGGAAAGGGGTGCATTATATTCTGGCTCAAGCCAGCCTATAAGTCTGATGATGAGAAAGTGTTTGGTGAGTGGCGATAAGAGGGAGGTTGGGACCAGAGAAACAGGAATGTGTCTGAGGTTCGGTCCTGGTCTCCTTCCCTTTTATCAGGATTCCTCTATGATGATGACAGGGCTCAGGTCTAGCTTGGAATATCTGCTTAACTTGGAGCGGCTGAGCTGACTTCCAGTCCTCCGTGGCCTGTGAAGGGAGTTTACCGGGGAGAGATCATCCACAGGATGAGATGACGCCGTGATTTTAGAATGTAAACAAACCTCCAAGGCCGGTGCTCATGACTCCGACTCCCCGTCATTCATCTGGGCCTCCATGCAAGTGGAAAGTGTTTCAGGAAAGAAAAAGATCTGTGGCCATCGTTTTTTCAGTCTTAAAGAACTTGAAATCATGTCATTTTTGTCAGGAATGGCCTGACCAATTGTAGTACATAAAAAAATCAATGCGTAAATATAAAATCAAAAGATATTATGAAAAAATGAGATTTAACAGACTAAAAGGAAATTTTACAGAAAGAAAAGGATGCTTAAGAAAAAAGGGGGTGATGTTTTACTTCTGATCTTTTCTGGGAGCCTCATCTTGAGAGAGGTTTTCATTCTTTGACTCCAAGAAGACATGAGTGGAGTCCAGATATGAAGTTGGGGGGGGGGGGGTGACCGTGTCTTGGTTGTCTTGGAAACCATCAATCACCATCATTCCTTTACCAAGGCAGACTGAAGATGTTTCCTTCTAATGATGGCCTCAGGTGTGAAACTCTCCCCTTCTCTACTGTCCTACTAATGAGTCACTGTCAGCAACCCAGTCCTGGCACTGGGCGACAAAACTCCTTTGCTTTCTGAGGGCTGAGAGGGCATAAGGCACGCTGAGGAGGCAGACTGTTTCAGGGCTTTTGAATAGCTAGAGAACAGATTTGCTCAGCAGAGGCCTTAAGTCTTACGGAGAAATCTATGGGGCCAGAAAGAAAAAGGAACCTATCAAAGAATATTAGTGAGAGATTTCTCCTTGCTGGTGCAGGCAACGCAACCCATTCCACCGGCCGTGTTTCATGATGGATCAGCTGTGTCCCAAAGAGGTCCCCTCCAGGGACAAAGCATATGAACAAATAGTAATGGCTGTGTGTATATGTGTACACATATGAGCATGTTGTATATCTATGTGTACATAATGTGTTCATTTGTGTTGTTATATCTTTGTTTTTCCCCCTGAGGCTGGGGGTAAGTGACTTGCCCAGGGTCACACAGCCAGGAAGTGTTAAGTGTCTGAGACCAGATTTGAACACTGGTCCTCCTGAATTCAAGGCTGTTGCTCTATCCACTGCGCCACCTAGCTGCCCCATTATATCTTCTTTTAAATAGTAATAAATATAAGCACGTATATATATATATATATATATGTATATATACATATGTATATGTATATATACATATATATATACCAAATATACACACATATATGTGTGTATATTTGGTATATATGTGTATATGTTATATATCTATGCATCCACATGTGTGTATATGTTGTACATTTATGCATATAAGCAATATACATTGTGAGCATACCATACATCCATGTATATACGTGGATATTCATGTGTATTGTGTATTAAAACAAGAATGAATGTAAGCATACATAGATGTATATGTTATACATCTATGTGTGTAAACATATGTGAAAATGTTTATAGATATCTATGAATATGAGAACATATACATATTGTATACAACTATGCACATAAGCATATGTACATGTATATATGTAATAAATCAAGGTATTAAGGATACCTATATAGGAGCATATGCTATAGCCCTGTGCATATGTTATGTATTCACGTGTATTGCTACATTCTCTTGGAAACAGGAATTATTCCTCTTTTGTCTCTATATTCCCCTAATGCTTAGCTTAGTTCCTGGAAGGCAGGAGGTTCTCAATAAAAGCCTGCTGATTGGTTGATCATTCCTAAGTCTGCATATCCTGTAGGAACGGCCTTGTTACACTCCTTTGCTTGCTTAAGGGAGGGCTTGGGCTACATATGTCTTTGAATTTCTTGGTTCAGGTCAGTCCCATGCCTGGGGGAGTTTTTAGATTTAGGAAAGCAGTAAGATGCTTTATTATTGTACTACATGTATTAATTGTTGTCTACTTTTTGCTATTAGATCTATGCTGGGTAAGAGAAAAGGAAAAAAATCTATTAGACCTATCTGTCCCTCCTGTGCAAAAACTACCATTCCCTTCCCAGGTCCTTCTGTCCTAGACTTCTGCAGAAGCACAAGGCACAGTGGAAAGACCAATGGATTTGAATACCCAAGATATGAGTTCAAATCTTAACTCTCTTACTTGCTACTTGTTTAATCTCTGGCACTGTTTCATAGCTGTTTCCTCATCTGTAGAGTGATTAGATTGGATAAGAGGATCTTTAATTTGGGTGCCCAGATGCTGACCTAAGATTTCTTTAGTTGTTCAATTCTAAGTTCTAATGTCTTCTCTATTTCTGGATTTTTATGTTCTATGTTTCTCTTCCAGCTTTGACATTCTATATTCCCACTCTGGCTTTCAATTATTGAAGATTTCTTGAAGCTGGTATATTATGTTCCATATTCTAAGGTCCCTCACAACTCTGATGGTCTATGTTCTAAGGTTCCTTTCAGTGTGAATATCCTCAATTCCAAGATTCCTTCTCACTCTGACATTCTAACATGGTAAGGTTCCCTTCAGGTCTACTTCCTCCATTTTTTTATTCTTATGGCCCTTTCTAGATTCAACATTTCATGTTTTATAGTCCCTCCCAGCTTTGACGTTCTTGAAGTTCTAAAGCCCCTTCCAGCTCAACTATCCTAAATTCTAAGATTCCTTCTTATTCTCACATTCTTGAGGTTCTAAAGCCCCTTCCAGCTCAACTATCCTAAATTCTAAGATTCCTTCTTATTCTCGCATTCTTGAGGTTCTAAAGCCCCTTCCAGCTCAACTATCCTAAATTCTAAGATTCCTTCTTATTCTCACATTCTTGAGGTTCTAAAGCCCCTTCCAGCTCAACTATCCTAAATTCTAAGATTCCTTCTTATTCTCACATTCTTGAGGTTCTAAAGCCCCTTCCAGCTCAACTATCCTAAATTCTAAGGTTCCTTCTTATTCTCACATTCTTGAGGTTCTAAAGCCCCTTCCAGCTCAAATATCCTAAATTCTAAGGTTCCTTCTTATTCTCGTATTCTGACATTCTACATTTTAGAATACTCCCCAGCTCTAACATTCTCAGATGTATGGTCTTAGATTCTCATTCATAGCAATATTCCATGTTTTAAGGTCCTTCCTGGTTCTGATTTTCTGCATTCTAAATTCCCTCCCAGCGCTGATATTATGTTTTAAATTCTACTGTCCTTACACACTCTGACATTTTATCAATCCCTGTTTTAAGGCCCCTCTCAACCCTGACATTCTCTGTTGTAACAATACAATATTCTACATTTTAACATCCTATTTGTACTTTATATTCTATACTTTAAGGTTTCCCCCCCCCAACTCTTATATTCTCTGTATTCTAAGACCCCTTCTAATTCTAACATCCTCTAACCCTTACATTCTCTGTTCTGCATTGTAAAACCCCTTCTAATTATAAAATTCTCTACTTTATGGCTCCCTCCAACCTTGACATTCTCTGCTCTATATTCCAAGACCCCTTCTAATTATAACATTCTCTATTTTCAAGTCCCTTCCAAGTCTGACACTTTTTGTTCCAATGCTCGTGCTGTGTGTTTTCCTTATCAGGGTGAAAAGCAGCCTGGGGAGAATGTAGGATGGTTCTTCCAAGTATTCCAGGGATAGAATGGGGTAGAAAGAAAATAGTGACCTTTTTGCTCCACTTTCCAGGCCAGTCAGTGGCTATAGGCCGGGGCATGGGGGCGCATGTTAATGGGATGTTTTCCACGGCTTATGCTCAAATGTCTCTAAAATTCTACCAAATGGCTTCTCAGCTCTATCCGTCTCTCCATCGCCTGCCTCCTTTTCCATCCCCCTCTCATGTTTTTGACTCAGTCATCAGGTAGATAGATATGTACTCCATCAGATGAGATCAGATTTGGAAAATGAAATGAGAGTGGAGGGAGGGCAGAGGAGGAGATGGGGAAATAATTATATATAGAAGCATTTTCCTTTACTGGTCACTTAATTATCTAGATCCCCTGAATTTTAAGCCCAGGGACAGCTAAATATTCCCACCCCCATCAGCCTGTTAAGAGCCCCATCCCCAGCAAATGAGGTCACCAGCTTGGTATCTGACATCAGTGTTGCTATGGTGATGCTCACAATGTCACGGGCTCTGAGCTGTACCTTGCCCCCTCCCTTGGGATGAGGTGGGAGGAAAAAAATTGACTCTGGAGTATGCCAAGCCTGGTGGCTAGTTTGTTAACTAGGGATTTTTTTCCTCTTCTCTTAAACACAAACATCACCAGTCACCAGCTCATGTGACCCGGATGCTTCCAGAGCCATTGTGAGAAGGAGGAAGAGACAGTGTCTGAGTGTTGCCTGTGAGTGTGTGGAGAGAGAATACACATATGCTCCCCCAAAATGTATATTAACTCCCCTTGTGTGTCTCTTTCACCAGTCCTTCCTTCCTTCTTCAGTCAATAGGCAGGAAGCAGGGAACTAAGGAGCTCACGTCAAAGGACTTTGCCTTTGACTTGTTGCTGGTGATAAACTCAGGATGACATGGACAGCATCCTGGTTTCCTTGGAAACCATCAGTGATGTCAGAGGTGGGCAGTAGACCCTCTGTGGGGTGGGAGGGAGAGAGGGGGGGCCACATCAGCTGCCGTAGACTCATTGATTCTATACTCTTTTGGACCAGAAAGTGGGTAGAAAGCCATCAGGTGATGTGATTAGACTCCCCAGAGGACAAGAAGTTTCTTAGTGTTTGGGGGTATGTTTCTGTGTCTAAAAGACCTTTTTTTTTTTTAACAGTCTTTCAGGAGAAATGTAATTTCAGATCCTGGGAGGTTGATTATTGCTTTCTGAATAGACTGAATGCAGGCATGTTGTTGAGAAAGGGAAGCCACAGAATCAGGATTTTCCATCCCAGGATTTTCCACCAAGATATGGCCCCCCTTCATTTTCTGGTATTGTGCAACAAGACTCTGTCCGAGGTTCTCTTTTCCCTCCCCATCCTTTCTCTTGGTGATCCCACAGCTCCCACGGCTTCCATGACGAACCCTGCACAGAAGACTGAAATCTCCACATCCAGTCTCAGTCTCTCTCCTGAGTCTAGTTCTGAATCACCACCTACATGCTGGATGCTTTCCCTTTCATGTCTCATAGGCATTGCAAATTCAATATATGCAAACAGAATGAAGAAGTACTTTGATACAGTGGAAAGACTGTTGGATTTGGAGTCAGCCATACCTTGTCTGTGTGGCTTAAGGCAGATCACTTTAAAGGGCAGCTAGATGATGCAGTGGAGGGAGCACCAGCCCCCAAATCAGGAGGACCTGAGTTCCTATGTGATCTCAGACACTTAATACTGGGCAAGTCATGGAACCCCAATTGCCTTACAAAAGCAAACAAATAAAATAAACTTCTTAAATTAAAAAAAAAAAAGATAGATCATTTTACCTCCTGGGGAAATTTATAAAACAAGTGGATCAAGCTAGTTACTTAGTTCTAAATCTATGATCCTTGTTCTTTGAATATATAAATATATATATGTGTATATATATATATATATATATATATATATATATATAATTCGCACTCAGCATCCTCTACTCCTGTGAACTCAAGACTTTGAGGATGTTGTGTTCCCAAGAAATCAAGGCAGATAGTGGTGAGTTACAGGTACAGAATGGGGCATACATTTTAAGACATAATTGATGAATTGATTTGTTTTGCTTAATTAAACTTATTTGCTACAAAGAAATATAATCTCTTGGAGAAGGATGAATCAGTCATAAGAAAGTAAGAGTATTGGAAGGGAATGAAAGAAAAATTACCAATAAAACATTTTATTTTCTAAATCATAGCAATCATGAGCTATTTCAGATTTAAAAAACAGTTAAAAACCACCCCACCATCCAAAAACCAACCAACACTAACAACAACAATAAAACACTATTGCTTAGAGCAAGGATAGAGACCCAGGATACCACTCCAAGGAGAAACTCTGGGCCACCAATGCCTAGAGCAGTGGAAAAGTAGGAAGAGTACTCCTTTGGGGGTACAGAAGAGCTGTGGGCAGGGGAGGAGGCTCAACTGGATCATGACAGCTGGGAGGAAGAAGCAATAGTGTTCCATTTCTGCTCCTTATCATTGCATTTCAGTGTTGAGTTCCGTTGTTTCTCTCTTTCCCTCTAAATTTTAGTACCTCGGAGCAAACCTCTGATTGTCCCAACCCTAGCAATAACTCTAAGTCTGATCATCATTAGCTCAGGAGGAAGTGTCCAACAGACTGAAAGTAGGGAGGCCCTCATTAAATCTCAGTGCTAAAAGGAGGAATCTGAAATTAGTCTGGAAAGGTTAGGCTGAAGTTAGACTGTGAATATCAAGCAAAGGGGTTCATATTTGATCCTAGAGACAGTAGGGAGCTATTGAAAATCCTTGAGCAATAAAGTATCATAATGAGACCTCTATTTTAGGAATATTATTTTAGAGGTTGTGTGGAGTAATGATATCAAACTTTTAAAAAAATTTATATATAGATAGATAGATAGATAGATAGATAGATATAAAGATCATAATTTATCTGATTCTTATCTTTCCTTTGAGACAAGTAGATTTATCTAAATGTAGTGGTCATGTAAATCAGTGTTGCCCAGGATTACACAGATACTAAGAATCTGAGGTCAAATTTGAACTAAGGTCTCTCTCTCTCTCTCTCTCTTTCTCTCTCTCTCTCTCTCTCTCTCTCTCTCTCTCTCTCTCTCTCTTTTTTAATAGTTTTTATTTACCAGATAAATGCATGGGTAATTTTACAACACTGACAGTTGCCAAACCTTTTGTCCTAATTTTTTCCCTCCTTCCCTGCCCCCCCCTCCCAGATAGCAGGTTGATAAGGTCTTTCTCTTAAAAAAAAAAAAAAAAATATATATATATATATATATATGCATATATGTATGTATGTGTGTTAAATACACATATATATATACAAATATACATATATTTACGTTATATACATACAATTTTTTTTTACATATTTCCCTCTGAATCGTGTTGGAAGAGAAAAATCAGAACAAAAGGGAAAAACTATGAGAAAGGAAAAAAAACAAAAAACAAAAGAAAAAACATGAAAAGAATATCTTCAATCTGCATTCAGTCTACATAGTTTCTCTCTGGATACAGATAGCATTTTCCATCCCAAATCTTTTGGAATTGCCTCGCATCACCGAATTGCTGAGAAGGGCTAAGTTTACCATAGTTGATCATCCCATAGCCTTGTTATTGCTGTATACAATAGTCTCTTGATTCAGCTCATTTCACTCAGCATCGGCTCATGTAAGTCTCTCCAGGCCTTTCTGAAACCATCCTTCTGGTCGTTTCTTATAGAACAATAATATCCCACGACATTCATATACCAGAATTTATTCAGTCATTCTCCAATGATGGGCATCTACTCAGTTTCCAGTTCCTGGCCACTACAAAAAGGGCTGCCACAACATTTTGGCACATGTGGGTCCCTTTCCCTTCTTTTATGATCTCTTTGGGACACAGAGCCAGTAGTGACATTGCTGGATCAAAGGGTGTGCCCAGTTTTGAACCTAGTTCCAAACTGTTCTATAGAATGGTTGGGTCATAAACAAAGGTCTTTCTGATTCCAGGTCCAGCACTCTCTTCACTGAGCCATCTAGTTGTCTCCTGGGATATTAATTGTATAGGGGATGTCTATTTGAGGAAAACACTTTATAGTTCTCAGCATGATAGGAATTATTATTATTATTATGAATAATACTGTTGTAAGGCAGTCAGAAGGCCTGTTGGATAGAGAGAGGGCTAGTTCTGATACTGCCTTTTGAAACCTGAAAAACTCAGTAGCTAGATGGCACAATGAATAGAGCATGGCTCTGAAGAACCTGAATTCAGATTCAGTTTCAGACATTTAATACTTACTATGTGACCCTAGACAAGTCACTTAACCTCAATTACCTCACAAAACAAAGCAAAAATCACAGCAGACCATCAGATCGTGGTTACCTTGGTGATGAGACCTCCTGAATTTTAGCTCTCAAGTGTCAGATTAAGGGTCCATCATTGACTTGAAGCCTTTCCAGATGAGCAGGGCTTGTGCTTCACTGGTAGCCTCTGAGGGTCCCAAATTCCCTCTTCACCACCATGAGGCATCAGAGGAGGATTCCAATAGGTGGTTTTCACTCCTGCCTCCCCGACTCTATCTCAAAGGTCATTTCCCATTCTGGGATTCTATGACTTTAACTCTATGGATGTCCTTTCAGATTTGGAGGTGTTATCCATATGGTTAAAGTCTTTATTAAACCCCTTATTCTGGGCTAGATACTTTGCTAGACTTTGGAGATTCCAAGACAAAACTGCAACAGCTCCTTCAAGAAGTTTGTATTCCCTTAGAACGGTTCCACGTGGCCCAATCAAGCCAAGCTTATTGTATCAGTCAGGGTTCATTAATTCCAACAACACTGGCTTACCCCAGACCAGCCCCAGCAGAAAGCAGAAAGAATAGTGGATTTGGAGGATCAAGGCTGGAATCTTGGACTTTCAAACAACCCCTCGGTCAATATTAGATGAGTCATGTCTGTCCTGGGAGTCAGTTTTCACTCTCTCTGAAGTGAAGGGGCCAAAGGAGGATGAAACTAAGCTCCCTTTCTGCAAGATTACAATGGCTGAGATGTTATTGTGGGTAGATCCCAACTCCAATGGAGCTTCTCTCATGGACCTTTCTGCTCCGTTGTCATTTGCCATGATTCCTTAGACTCATCCTTACAGCCTAATCATGTGACAGCACCTCTCCTCAAGGTGCTAAGTAAGTCAGTCCTTACCTGGCAAAGATTTAACCCAGAGTTTGGGAAAGGTTCTTGGAAGTGGAAGATCCAGAAAGACTCGTGTTGACTCAGGGGACAGATGTGCTTTTCAGCTTCACAGATCCATCTGCCGCTTACCCAACATAACAGGACTTTCACTGGAAGCTTAAGCCTGAAATCGGAGAGGACCTGGTTGCCCCATTCAATGGAGCAAGCATTTATTATGTGCCTGCTGCACACCAGAACAGTGGTACAATAGAGAGTTGTCTTCAGAGCCACAAAGTCCTGCTTCTGAAACATACTGGCTCTGTGACCCTGGGCAAGTCCCTTAGTTTCTTGATCCCCCCAAGCAACTCTGCAGAGCACATGTTGATCTATATTGATAGAGAGAATTTCCATACCAGGAGCTCCACCCCCATACTATTAAATGCTGAGTATAAAAACCCCAGAACCAAAATACCCTGCCCTGGTCACATTCTACTGCAGGGTGTTTCTCACTTTGAAATAGAGGCAGCCTTTTACCCCGACTGCCTGATTTTCGGGCACCCTTGATATCTCTTAGATCTTTCTCTTTTGATGACTGTTCTATCTTGCACCTCAGTGCAGACAGAGCTGGCAGAAAGATCATTGGACACGAGTTGAACGGTCTGGGTTTCCCCTTCAGCTCTTCTAGTAATTTCTTGCATAACTGTGAGCAACTCACTTCCCTTTTCTGGGGCTATTTTGTCATATTGTAAAATGAAGGAGGGATATTGAATGGTTTCCATGGTCCTATCTAGCTCTGAGGGTCTATGTTCTAAGCTCCCTTCCAACTCTGACATTGTATCTTCTGAACAGTAAAAGAATACAGTCGGATGGGATAGCTGTCAAGGTCCCTGGAAGCGGCAGATCTATGGATCCTGTGATTTGTTCCTTTTATTTCTGACCATTTATTTTCCCTTCCAAAGCTCCTTCCCACTCTGACATTCCAAGGTACTTTCTAGTTCTAGAAAACCATAGCTTCAGTCAGTATCTTTGTGGTCTTCCTTTCCTTTGTGTAACACTTTATTCTAATAATTTTCACCCCAGGAGCAACATAATACCCTCTCAGATTGCCATGATTTTCTCCTCAACTGCTTTAGAAAGTTTATAGCAAATCAGAAATTGGGAGCATGCAAAAATTGCTCCGAGCCCCCACTTAGGAAAAATTCTAATACTGGGGAGGTTTGGTTCTCTGCCTGAAAGTGCATTTCTATCTATCGCTTGTGAACTCCTGCCTTATTTGTGGTTGAAGCAAAATCTAAATTACCAGAAACATTTGTGAGAAAAGGTAGCATGGTGGATGATAGCATTTGATGATAGACAGGCATCAGATGTCTTATGAATTCAGCATTGAGTGCCACAATTTAGAAAGGCTCAATGATTACTTTAATAAATGGGATAGAGGAAATCAAAATTCATTAATATCATTAAGGGGAGAAGAGTCTTCTTCAGGTAGGGTTTGGCCTAGAATCGGGGATTCCTAACCTGGGATTCTGAACTTGTAAAAATATCAGGATGATTGTACTTCAGTAAAATTGATTTTCTTTGTAATCCTGTGAATTTTATTTTATACTTTTAAAAGCATCTCTGTGAGAAGGGATCCATAACTTTTACCAGAATGTCAAAGGAGTTTAGGATCTCCAGCCTAAATGGTCTCTGAAGTTCCTTCATACATGAGATTCGTTCCAATAATACTAAAGTGTCTGATGAATGGTAAATAATAAATGGTTTTTGACTAACTGAACTTTCACCTTTTAGTACGCAGGCCTACCACTAAACAATCGGCTGTCCTGTGGTGTTCACTACTGTTTTCTGGGTGGGACATCTCTCCTAGCCCAGTTCCTCAGTTGGGATGGAGTTGGGGGTGTGTCTGGGTGACAGAATTTACATTTTCCATGAGGCTATTACAATGCTGGACACACAGTAAGTGCTTAATCCTGTTCCCATCAGCTATGAAATTAGCTGTAGTTTTTACTGCCTTCCCTGGATAAAGACTGACTAACCACCCTCCCGCCTGGATCCAGCTCAGAACTTTCCAACCTCAAGCGGCCTGCTTTGTTAAGGCTGTACTCAGTCAGACTGGAAAACTCACCCTGAGTGTAAGCATTTACCTCTGTTTACTCCAAGTCTTCTCTTCCCTTCTTCATACATGTCTCTGCCCAATTGTCATCAGAACGGCCATTTCTGGGAGCATAAATGCATGTGTGAGTGGGTTTGTGTGTGTGTGAGAGAGAAAAAGACAGAAAAAGAGATAGAAGGAGGAAAGATGAGAGACAGGGAAAGGAAGGAGAGAGAGGAAGAAGAGGATGAAAGAGAGAGACAGAGACAGAGACTAACAGAAGAGGAGAGAAGGAGAGGAAGAGAAGGAGGAAAGAAGGGAGATGGGGGGTGGAGAGAGAGAGGGAGAGAGAGAGAGAGAGAGAGAGAAGGAGGGAAGGAGGGAAGGAGGGAAGGAGGGAGGGAGGGAGGGAGGGAGAGAGAGAGAGAGAGAGAGAGAGAGAGAGAGAGAGAGAGAGAGAGAGAGAGAGAGAGAGAGAGAAGGAGGGAGGGAGGGAGAGAGAGAGAAGAGACAACTGTACAGAGTGCACAACTACATTCTATTACCGGTAAATGAATAATTGGAGAGCACTCCTTGGGCATCTGTTGTTTACCCTTTAAGGGAATGAGTCTCTGCTTCACTGGGGCCAAAAAACCTTCTCTACAGGCAAGGGCAGAGGCTGAGTCAAGTGTTTCTCCATATTTCTTTAAAGAAGCACTAGTAACAGAGTGCTAGACCAGCTTCCTTTATATCCAGTCCATATTTACTCAGATTTATCCACCTCTTTAAGGTTTACAAAGCACTTTTGGGACAGTGATCTTGTTGAGTAGGAAGTTTACTAGTATTCCCATTTTATGGATGAGGAAACTGAGCCCCTAAGAGGTGCTGCTCTCTCTCCTATCCATCTCCTTCTCTAGTTTCAAAGGGCAAGCTGCCCTTCCCTATCATGCTGACTTGAGGACTATAAGAATCAAGAGATTCTTATTTAATCATAGATTTGTATTGGAAATCTTTCAGAATCTAGCTCCAAGCCATCTCTCAAGAGTGACCTCACCTTATGTTCCTTCACGCACACTCCCTTCCAGCCACACTGAACTCCTTGTTGTTCTCCATGTACAACAATCCCAAATCCTGTTTTATGCCTTTAATATATAATTGGAATGCAGCTAAATGACATTAGTCAGGAAGACCCGAGTTCAAATTCAGTCTCAGATATTTATTCTTGGTTATTTGACCCAGAGCAAGTTATTTGACCTCTGCCTGCCTCAGTTTCCTTTTTGGTAAAGTGGGAATAATAATAGGACCTATCTCCAAGTATATTATATATATATATAATATGCTATAACACAATATATAAATGCTAGGTTTATTATTATTATTATTATTGTTACTGCAGAGCCCAGATTTGGAGACAGGGGACCTGAGTTTGGCGCCCAACTCTGCTGTTTACAACCTTTGCGATCTTTTACCAAATTGCAAATTCTTCATGTCTTAGTTGGGTCATTTATAAAATTAGCAAGTTGGACCAAAGCAATGGCTCAAAAGCAGATAGAAATGGGGTCACCCATTCGTACATAAGGATTCTTTTGGACCATATTTTGATTTAGTTTTACTCTTCTCTTTTGGGGGCGGGGTAGAGGAAAGGCAATTGAAGTTAAGGGACTTACTCAGGGTCACACAGCTAATAAGTGAGGCTGGATTTGAACTCGGGTTCTCCTGACTCCAGGGCCAGTGCTCACACCACTGTGCCATTTAGCTGTCTCTTCACTTAATTGTAAAACATAATGTCACCTCTGTCTTATTGTATTTTATTTTGTTAGATGATTCCTCATTACATGTTAATCTGGCTTGATTATGCTGGGAGGGTCGGGGATCACACATATGTTAATCTGCTCTGAACTGAATGACCTTGAAGGTTCTGAAGCTGTGACCTCATGCACCATCCTATTTATCAAGCCCATATTTCCTTCAGGGTTCAGGTCAAGGGTTTCTTCTTTTCCTAATCCCCTCCCCCAAGCTCTCAGTTCCTCCCTCCCCAAATTACTTTGTCTTTACATACATACATATATATATATATATATATATATATATATATATATATATATATCTTTACATATTTTTTTTTCCTATTGCCTTCTCTGTAGTCATCTTGTTTACTCTCTGAAGAATGTAAGCTCCCTGAAGGCGGAATTGCATCTTTTTGGTCTTTGCGTCTCTCCTCAGGGCCCAGCACTGTGCCTAACATGTAAGGAGCATGTAGTATGAAATATTGGCTAGAAGGAATGACTGTTAAGTCCCTTCCTGGGAGAATCTCAGCACCCAAAGATTTCCTGCATGGCCGTGTCTGAACCAGAGAGCAACTTCTTTCCCGACTGGCTGAGTCTAAAATACTGGATTCCATCCTATGCACACCTCCCAAATCTGGCTTTTCTTTGTGGATGGCCTCACCTGTGCTGTCCATGGTGCCAACAAGTCCACTTCAGATCATTTCAACACAATAATGGTAAGGATTTTCAGTAATTTGCACCTCTCTCTCTCTCTCTCTCTCTCTCTCTCTCTCTCTCTCTCTCTCTCTGCCTTTCTCTCTCTGTTGCTGTCTCTCTGTCTCTGTCTCTCTGTCTCTTTGTCTGTCTCTCTATGTATCTTTCTCTATCTCTGTCTTTCTCTATCTGTTGTCTCTCTCTCTCTCTCTCTCTCTCTCTCTCTCTCTCTCTCTCTCTCTCTGTGTGTGTGTGTGTGTGTCTGTCTCTCTCTCCCATCTCTGTATCTGTTTCTGTCTCCTCTCCGTCTCTCTCCTCTTGTCTTTGTCTATTTGTCCCTTTTCTCTGCCTGCCTGTATGTCTCTTTCTATCTCTGTCTCTGTTTCTCTCTCTCTCTCCCCTCTCTGTATCTGTTTGTCTTCTCTCTGTCTCTCTCCTCTTGTCTTTGTCTATTTCTATGTCTCTTCTCTGCTTGCCTATGTATCTGTCTGTCTATGTCTCTCCCTTCTATCTCTGTCTCTCTGCTCTGTTTCTCTGTCTCTGCCTCTATCTCTGTCTTTCTGTGTCTCTGTCTCTCTCTCACACACACACAATCCATTTTTAAAACTAGTAATGGGTCAGGAGTGAAACAAGGTTGCCCACTATCACCATTACTATTCAATATAGTACTAGAAACTCTAGCCTTGGCAATAAGAGCCGAGAAAGAGATCCAAGGAATTAGAGTAGGAAATGAAGAAATCAAATTGTCACTTTTCGCAGATGACATGATGGTATACTTAGAGAACCCCAAAGACTCTGCTAAAAAGCTATTAGAAATAATTCAGAATTTTAGCAAAGTCGCAGGATACAAAATAAATCCACATAAATCCTCAGGATTTTTATACATTACCAACACAATCCAACAGCAAGAGATACAAAGAGAAATTCCATTCAAAATAACGGTCGATAGTATCAAATATTTGGGAATATATCTACCAAAGGAGAGTCAGGAATTATATGAGCAAAATTACAAAACACTTGCCACAAAAATAAAGTCAGATTTAAATAATTGGAAAGACATTCAATGTTCTTGGATAGGCCGAGCGAATATAATAAAGATGACAATACTCCCCAAACTAATCTATTTATTTAGTGCTATACCAATCAGACTCCCAAGAAACTATTTTAATGACCTAGAAAAAATAACAACAAAATTCATATGGAAGAATAAAAGGTCGAGAATTGCAAGGGAACTAATGAAAAAAAAGTCAGAGGAAGGTGGTCTAAGTGTACCTGATTTAAAGCTATATTATAAAGCAACAGTCACCAAAACCATTTGGTATTGGCTAAGAAATAGACTAGTTGATCAGTGGCATAGGTTAGGTTCACAGGACAAGATAGTGAATAAAAATAGCAATCTAATCTTTGACAAACCCAAAGATCCCAAATTTTGGGATAAGAATTCATTATTTGACAAAAACTGCTGGGAAAACTGGAAATTAGTATGGCAGAAACTAGGCATGGACCCACATTTAACACCACATACTAAGATTAGATCAAAATGGGTCCAAGATTTAGGCATAAAGAACGAAATCATAAATAAATTGGAGGAACATGGGATGGTTTACCTCTCAGACTTGTGGAGGAGGAAGGAGTTTGTGTCCAAGGGAGAACTAGAGACCATTATTGATCACAAAATAGAACATTTTGATTACACCAAATTAAAAAGTTTCTGCACAAACAAAACTAATGCAAACAAGATTAGAAGGGAAGTAACAAATTGGGAAAAAATTTTTACAGTTAAAGGTTCTGATAAAGGCCTCATCTCCAAAATATACAGAGAATTGACTTTAATTTATAAGAAATCAAGCCATTCTCCAATTGATAAATGGTCAAAGGATATGAACAGACAATTTTCAGATGATGAAATTAAAACTATTTCCACTCATATGAAAGAGTGTTCCAAATCACTATTGATCAGAGAAATGCAAATTAAGACAACTCTGAGGTATCATTACACACCTGTCAGATTGGCTAAGATGACAGGAACAAATAACGATGAATGTTGGAGGGGTTGTGGGAAAACTGGGACACTGATGCATTGTTGGTGGAGTTGTGAAAGAATCCAACCATTCTGGAGAGCAATCTGGAATTATGCCCAAAAAGTTATCAAAATGTGCATACCCTTTGACCCAGCCATACTACTACTGGGCTTATACCCCAAGGAACTACTAGAGAAGGGAAAGGGTCCTGTATGTGCCAAAATGTTTGTGGCAGCCCTTTTCATAGTGGCTAGAAGCTGGAAGATGAATGGATGTCCATCAATTGGAGAATGGTTGGGTAAACTATGGTATATGAATGTTATGGAATATTACTGTTCTATAAGAAATGACCAACAGGAGAAATACAGAGAGGCTTGGAGAGACTTACATCAACTGATGCTGAGTGAAACGAGCAGAACCAGAAGATCATTATACACTTCAACAATGATACTGTACGAGGATGTATGCTGATGGAAGTGGATTTCTTCAACATAGAGAAGAGCTAATCCAATTCCAATTGATTAATGATGGACAGAACCAGCTACATCCAGAAAAGGAACACTGGGAAATGAGTGTAAACTGTTATTTTTACCTTCTGAATCCAATTCTTCCTGTGCAACAAAAAATTCGGTTCTACACACATATATTGTATCTAAATTATACTGTAATATATTTAACATATATAAGACTGCTTGCCATCTGGGGGAGGGGGTTGGGGGAGGAAGGGAAAAAATCTGAATAGAAGTAAGTACAAGGGATAATGTTGTAAAAAATTACCCATGCATATGTACTGTCAAAAAATGTTATAATTATAAAATAAAATTAAAAAAAAAAAAAAAAAAAAAAAAATAAAACTAGTAATGGTTATCCTGTATGCTGTAGAACTGCAAATTGTGAAACAATCTGACCTCCAAAGAGGTAACATTGAAAGTGACCCAAAAGGAAATGGAGAGCTGCCTAGAAAGTAGAAGGGGGACAGTAGAAGGGGGGTACGGTGGTTTCCTAATAATATAAATGGCATCTCAGAATTACAGTTTCAATCAGAAGGCACCTCAGGGAGCACCGAGTGCCATCCCTAAATCCAAAACATTCTCTCTCCAACACTCTTGACAAACACTTTTACAACTTTTACTGAACGGTCCTAGTGAAGGAGGCGTCCCTGCTTCCTGAGATAGGAAGCCCATTAACAAGCTTGTATTCTTCATTTACTAGGCCTGAACTTCTGGTTGGAGATTTAAAAAGAAAACTACTTCAAGGAGTTCCATTCTAATGGCGGCCCATTGGGCTTTGGGAGAGCTTTCTTATTGTTAGGAATTTTTCCCACCTGGCTATCAAGCCTAAATCTGCCCACGTGCAACTTCCAGCCTTTGTGCTTTGTGGAATTGAGCAGAACCCAGGCTCATCCACATTAAAAAAAAAAAAAAAAAATCCATGAACTGAGTGTGGACCACAACATAACATTTCCACTCCTTCTGTTATTGTTCGCTTGCATTTTTGTTTTCCTTCTCAGGTTTTTTTCTTTCTTTCTAGATCCAATTTTTCTTGGGCAGCAAGATAACTATAAATATGTATCCATATATTGGATTTAACATAAACTTTAACACATTTAACATGTATGGGACTACCTGCCATCTAGGGGAGGGGGTGGGGGGGAAGGAGGGAAAATTTGGAACAGAAGGTTTTGCAAGGGCCAATATAAAAAAAATTACCCATGCATATATTTTGTAAATAAAAAGCTATAATTAAAAAAGAAAGAAAGAAAGAAAAAATTCATGATTTAAAAAAATCATTCATTAAGCCTGTATGAGCTGCTAAGTTCTAGGCTAAGTGCTGATGTCATTAAGAGAAAGGTAAGACAGTCCCTTCTCTTCATGGAAGGTTTCAGCTCCAAGTCAGATGGAAAGATCTGATGGTCACGGGGGTCCAGCAGTGAAACAGTTGTCCTGCTGCTCCTGTAATGTCACTGCCATTGGGACAATCGGATCCATTCTGACGGTTACCACGTGGCAGAGCCAAAGACTGACAGGCAGGCCTCACTCAGAAGGGGCGACTGGTACATTCCCCAAGTGGTGGCCGGGCTGCCGCTCTCCCGGATAGTGGTCTGAGATGATGGAGCAGTCTGGAAGAACGGTTCTGCCCAAAGCTCTTAGGTTCAGGGTCCCGGGCTATTTCCACTGAGGTCTGAGGGGAGATGATGGTCATAGTGTGGTTGTGGTTTGACTTGCCTGACTCATCTCTTTGTTTATTTCTCTCTGTCTCTATCTCTGTTTCTGTCTATCTCTCATCTTTCCGTCTCTTTCAACTCTATCTCTGTATCTCTTTCTCTCTTCTTTCTGTCTCTGGGTCTCTGTATGTCTCTGTTTCTTATTTTCTGAGTCTGCTTCTCATCTCTCTGTCTCTGTCTCTCATTTTCCTCTTTGTATCTCTCTTTGTCTATATGTCTGCTGCTGTCTCTATGGGCAATCAGCTGATGACAAAAGACAGAGAGCCTTCACTACAATCTTAAGATTCTCTTATGGAGGACGGATGGAAAGAAGGAACAGGGATGGCACTATACCTGGAGAGAGGAAGCATACTAACTAGCCACATGACCATGGGCAAGTCACATAATCTATGTCAACCTCAGTTTCTTCATCTATTAAATGGGGATAGTTACAATACATGACTTCCAAATATGTTGGGAAGATCAATGGTCTCCAGAGCCATCTGCCTCCAGTGGCCAGATCTAGAGCAGGACAACGGGGATGGCCCAGCTGGAAGTTCTGCTGAGGTACAGGAGGAGGAAGAGAAGGAGTAGAAGGAAAAGGAGGAAGAAGAGGAAGGGAGAGCAAGAGCAGGGGAGGAAGAGGAAAGGAGCAAGAGGAGGAGGAAAAGGAGGACTTTAGTGGAGAGAGGATAACATGAGGATCTGTTAGCACCATGTAAATACTAATTAGTATAGTGGAAGGAGCGTGGGACTTGGAGCCAGAAGAGCAAGGCTTGAAGCCTGTCTCTGACCCTTAGTAGGGGGATTGTTGTTCAACCGTTTCATTCATGTCTTTGTGACCCTATTTAGGATTTCTTGGCAGAGATATGAAGCGGTTTGCCATTTCCTTCTTTAACTCATTTTACAAATAGGGAAACTGAGGCAGACAGGGTTAAATGACTTGCCCACAGTCACACAGCTAGTCATATCTGAGGCTGAATTTGAACTCAGGTTCTCCTAACCGTAGGCCCCAGCAATCGCTCCACTATCTTCACCAGATAGTTTCTAAAGTCCTCTCTCCATCTGGAACTGATTCCAACTTTGAGGTGAAAGGAGAGGCGCGTGCCTTGCCTGGTCCATTCCCCTCCCCCACTTCTCCTTCCCAAACGGCAGCCTCACCTGGAGGGCCTCGGAACCTCTTCCAGGCTCCAGCATCCCCGGCTCATCTGCATTTGAATGGCCTTGCAGCCCAGCCCCAATTAGCACTGAGTCTGGATCTGGGTGCGGGGCCTTTCTACTGGTGCCTAATTACTCTGTGATTAACTGGCATTCAGTGCTGGCAGGCAATTAGCATGTCATTACTAGGGCTGTGCAGTCAGGTGGGAGCTGCAGTCCTCCCTCCTCCGTCCCTCCCCCCTCCCCCCAGCCCCATTCTCTTTCTTTCCTATGACCTGGCCTCTGTCACTGACTTTGGGAGGGAATCCCCCTCACTGAGAGGGAGGTGGAGGCCGGCTTCCCACTGCTTTCCTTTGGCCGGGAAGTCTGGCAGCTCTCCTAAAGAAAGAGGGGAGGCTGGGGGCCCTACTGCCCGGGGAACCAGGAAGCTCCAGCTCTACCTTGGGCACTTGCTAACCACTGATCCTCCCTCTCTCCCTCCCCCCTCTCTCTTTCTGTAATCTGAGAAGTAACTTGCCCAGGGTCACACAGCTAGTAAGGCTGGATTTGAACTCAGGTCGGCCTGACTCCAGAGCCAGTATTCTATCCATTGTGCCATCTAGCTGCCCCTTTCCTTCTCTTTCTTTCTCCCCCTTCCTTTTCTCTCCATCCTTCCTTCTCTCCTTTTTCTTTCTCTCCTTTTTTCCTCCTTTCCTCTTTCTTCCCTATTTCCTTCTCTTTCTCTCTCTCCCCCTTCCCCTTTCTCTCCCTCTCTCTCTTTCTCCTTCTTCTTCATCTCTCCCCTTCCCTCTCTGAACTTCCCTACCCTTTCCAGCTCTCAGAACAGCCTTAATCTCCACCCCCACAATTCCACCCTTTGAAGAGAAAAAGATCAGAACAATGTATAGGATCTGCAACCGGAACGGCTTTAGAGAGCAGTTCAGCACCTGTCTTTCGCCCAGTTATATTTCACTAAGAAGGAAACTGAGTCTCAAGAGGGATACATGAGATCCCCAGTGTCAGGGCTGGGCAGCAGAAGGCCCAAGATTCGAACCCAGGACTCCTGCCTCCACCCGGCTTTCTCCATTTGGACGCAGCTTCAGCTCTGCCTGTTGGCTCAGGCCGCCCTCCCCAGTTCTCTCAGCTCTTCCTCGTCCAGCTGACCTTTCTTGGGGAAGTGTGGAGGAGGCTGCACATGGCCCAGTCTCTCCCCTCTGTACCTGCCAGCTCACACTATTCCCAGCCATCTCTGGGCCCCCGTATTTTTTTTTTTATTATTAGGACTGGTCTAATCCCCCTTAATCTCCTTTCTTCCTGAAGCTTGCTGTTCCAGGCAAGATCCTAAAGCCTCTTCTGGGAGAAAAGACTTTGTTTCCCCAGCTGCGAGGAGAGTGGGCAGGGGAAGAAAGGAAACCAAAACAAAAAAGCAAACCATGGTCCTCGGCCCCCAGGCCTGCTGTCACAGGCTGGGGCCCCAACCCCACTGCCTTTCAGCCTATTGATAGATGCCCAGCCTGAAGAGAGGAGCAGATGGTTCAGGCTGAGAATGCTTGGGAAGAGGGTCTGGGCCCAAAAGAAGCGTCTGTTGCCTGTTTCTGTGCGTTTGCTTTTTTTATACCAGACCTGTCATTCCATGTGTGTTGGGAACAATCAGAGAATTTTCTGGATTTTTGAAAAGTTAGGTGACTTGGCCAGGGTCACACCACCAGTAGGATTGAAAGGCTGGACTTCAGAGGCCATGACATAATACTGCAAATCAACTCCAAATCAAATCTGCAAAGTGCTTTCCCTAAGGCAACTCTTTGAAATAGATAATCTAGAAAGGACTTCAGAGACCATCTAGTGTAATCCCTTCATTCATAGTGTGGAAACAGGCCCAGAGGGGTGAAGAGACTTATTCATAAGTGCAGATCCAAATCCCAAGTCTGTTGACTCCAGATGTAATACTCATGATTTAATTTTTTATATGAAAACATTGATTTTCAGAGAAGTAAAATGACTTGTCCAGGGTCACACAGACAACATGAGTCAGTTACTATCATCATCACCATCACCAGCATCATCGTTGTTTTTATTGTCGCCTTATCACCATCACCATCACAATTTTTTATTGTGACATGGGGGCATTGGATCTCAAAGCATAGGCCAGTGAAGCCGGACATTTCCTATTATGCTGGAGAACCTTGTGGAAAGAAGTTACTGGCCCAGAACTGATTTCTCTGTCTACTCCCCAACTCCTCCAGGAAGTCTTCCATGAAGCCCAATTATGGCCCATCTCCTTAGAACAGCACTTTCTTTGCTTTTCTTTATTGTAAAAAGTAATGGAAAACCATTCAGGATCTCTTACCAAGAAAATCACCCGGAGGTGGCTATGGCTCACAAAATCATTAAGTCACATGACTGAACAACAACACGGACCTCTCATGGGAGAATATGTCTTCTCTGAACCTTTCCATCACCATTGGCTGTGGTGATTACATGGAAACCAAACCCATTGTTCTTTCTACTATTCCACGGTGCCCTGATGGAAGTCAGCACCGTCCAGACCGGACTGGACCAGTCCTCCTCTACAACTCTAGGTTTTTGATACTGGATCATGGATCTGAAGTCTGAAATTTGGAGATCTGAATCATCTGGCACTGAAGAGAACTCAGCCTAAGACCCAGTAGGTTCTGCTCCCTGGGCTTTCCCTCTGAGCTCCAACTGTCAGTTTTATCTATTAAGGCACAAATCAGAGCCCACCTCTGCCAGGAAGCCTTCTATGATTGGAACATAGCAATGTCATTCACATTTAGAGCTGGGATCCTTAGCGCACACATATGTATGTGTGTGTGTATGTGTGTGTGTGTGTGTATATATTCATACACACATACATGTATATATAGATGTCATTATATATATTGTGTATATATAATAATAATAGTAATAATAGCTAACATGGGCAGAACACTTATAAAGAAAAAAAGTGTCTTGCCCCATGATCACACAAGCTACCCAGAGATTGGATTTGAGCTCTATGTGATTCCAGGCTGAACTTTCTATCCACCTGTCTTCCTATAAAAATATGTATATCAATAATCAGACAGAAGAATGGATAGACAGACAGAATCGATGGATAGATATATAGATAAATATTCACATATATAGATAATTGCATTTCAGTATAATGGCTTTCTTTGTAGTCATATATATTTTATTTTATGCGTCTAGAAACCTGATTCTGAGACGTGTGCCAAAAGTTAAATAAGTCCTGGTCGGAGACAGAACACTGATAACTTGTGTTGTCTCCCTAACTAGATTGTGAGGTACTTAACAAAAATTCTGTTTCTTAGTTTTCAATGTAACTGCATAGAGGTGGAGGTATATTAGATAGATAGATAGATAGATAGATAGATAGATAGATAGATAGATAGATAGATAGATAGATATGGATGGATGGATGGATGGATGGATGGATGGAAGATGGATGGATGGATAGATGGATGGATGACTAAAGTGGATATATATATATATATATATATATAAAGATAGATGGATTGAATAAAGATAAGTGGCTAGATAAATGGATGGATGACTAGGTGGATATATATATATTCATATAGATAGATAGATAGATAGATAGATAGATAGATAGATAACAAATCTTAAAACTACAGAAATTCTCAGCATCTGTTACTTGTATGACTCTGGGCAAACTATTCAACTGTTAGGCTCAATTTCCACATTTTTAAAGGAGAATAATAATAGTGCCCGTGTCCCAAGAATAATGTGGGTTCCTAATGAGGAGAAAAAATTACCAATATTTGTATACACACAGACATTATATATATACACATACAGATATATATATATATATTTACATATATATCTGCAAACCTTAGAGCACCATGTAAATTTTGGTTATTATTTCTATTGTAATTATTTTCACTTATTTAAATGAAAAGACCTTTATTAAATTTCCTCTATATGGAGGACATTGAACTAGGTCCTAAGAGGATACTGGGACAAAATAGAAAACAGACCTAGCCTTGAAGGAGAACGGAATTCTCCTGTGGGATATTGCATGTAAACAGATCTATAAATATAAAATACATCGAGGAGAGAGGTAGGCAGACACAAAGACTGAAAATGCCTTAAAAATCAAAAATCAAGAAAGGCTTCTTTTAGGAACTATATTAAACCTTTAAGAAAGCTAAGGATTTTAAAATGCAGAGAGTGCATCCTAGATATCCATCAATATACATTTATTATCAATGAATCATTATTTTCTTTGTCCCATTCTTTGGGATATCATTTGGGGGTTTTTTTGTTGTTTTTTTTTTTTTTGGACACAGATGCTGATAAGCTTAATGATGTCATTGGTCCTCTTCAAGAACAAAGATGTACAACATCATTCATTAAGTACCTACTAAGGACTAAGCATTATGCTGAGTGCTGGTGGGAAGACACAAAAGGCAGTCCCTGACCTGAAAGAGCTTGCAATCTAATGGGCAGTATCTGCAAAGCATGGGGGCAGGATTTGGGATGGCAGAGTCCATGACTGGGGCAGCTGGGTGACTCAGTGGATAGAGTACCAGCCCTGAAATCAGGAGGACCTGAGTTCAAATCCAACCTCAGACACACGTCCTTGCTGTGTGACTCTGGGCAAGTCACAACCCCAATTATCTCAGGAAAAAAGAAAAAGAAACAAAGGCATCGATTGGCAAAGTAAATCAATTTGACTAGAAGGAATACATGAGAGGAAGACAAAATTACATCAGAGTTCAAAAGTCCTTAGAAGTTAGGAAGGAATTTAGAACACAGAACATAAATTGTTGGGTCTGAAAGGGTTCTTAGAACATGGATAAGGATCTTAAAACACAGAACATAAATTGTTGGGTCTGAAAGGGTTCTTAGAACATGGATAAGGATCTTAGAACACAGAACATAAATTGGGTATGGAAGGGTTCTTAGAACATGGATATTATTTATGAAACATATAACTTTGTAACTGACAAAGACTGAGAGTGTAGGACTTGGAATGTCAAAATTGAAATAATCTTCAGGCAGAATTTCAGAACTGAGAGAGGATTTAGAACATAGAATGCCCGGTCTGGAAGTATGTCAGAACCACGAATGCTACCCCTGGAAAGGCCTGGAGACCCAGCAAGGTCAGAACTAGAAGGCTCTTACAACATTACAGAATATCTGAATTGGAAGGACCTTATTTATTCATCTAGTCAGAGCCCTCAACCTCGCAGAGGAATAAAATAAGAAACAGAGAAGGCTAAGTTACGTGCCCAAAGTGTCAGAATTTATATCGGCAAAGCTTCCATTGCAGGACAAGTCTCTGATGGCTCCATGTTCTGTTGATGGCTCCATGCTCTGTTACATCTTGGTTGTCTTTCCTTTGAGATCTGTCTCTCTGAGACCCACCTGTTTCTGCTTCCATCACAGAACCAAAGCTAGAATCCCACTCCCTCTTCCAGGAAACCACTAGCATCTCTTCTCCATCCTTCTCCCTTGAGCTCTCTCACTTCTGCCCCAAACTGCTTCAATCCCAGCCTTCCCAGCCCTTCCCCCTTCTCCATCTTCTCTCGTGCACAATAGGAGGGGCTCCTTAGGTGCCCCCGCTGCCACCGAAGAAGAGCCAAAGCTGGAAGCCGTTAATTAAATTTGCCTAGCATCGCAGAGAGTGCCCCTGCAAGGCATTCTCATATTTATGCCGATTTTATTTTCTGCCTGTTGTCTCCTTGACTACCTGGCTCGCCCTTTTCTGTGATGTTGCCACAGTGCTCTCCCAGAGCCTGGCCTGGGGATGGGGGGAGGGAAGGGGACAGGAGCAACTTCATGAACCTCAGTGGGTATGGATAGCATGGTAGCGTGTAGGAACCCCCTCCCCAAACACACACACACACACACACACACACACACACACACACACACACACACAAAGAGGTACTCCCCACTGGCTGCCATTTGCTCTTTCTGCTGACCGCTGGTACTCCAGGAGAGGGGGGAGGATGGAGATGTGATGCTGGTGATGTGCTCTTGCCTGAAAGGTGATTTCAGCTTTAATTCAAATTAGATGAAGAACAAAAGATTAGCACTAGTCATGTCTACACCATCTCCATCAGTAACCGCTTGGTCTTTGTACTTCCTCAGGCACCTCCTTGTCTCATGTCTCAGTTGGCCTTCCAACGCCCCTGGACTATCTAGGATGTTATTATTTCCACTTTCCAGAAAATTATGATAGTTGCCTGGCATTATGTCAACTTTCTCCATTATAATAATGAAAATGATTGGTTCACATTACTATCTTTTTTCCCCTGAGGCATTTGACGTTAAATGACTTGTCCAAGGTCACAAAACCAGGAAATGTTAAGTGTCTGAGATCACATTTGAACTCAAGTCCTCCAGATTTCAGGGCTGGTGCTCTAACCACTGTACCACCTAACTTTATCTTTTAGATTTACAATGTATTTTTCTCACAACAGCTTTGTAAGAGCAAGGATTATGAGCCCCATTTTACAGAGAAAGAAACTGAATTTAGAGAAATGAAACGGTTTGTCCTGAACCACATCAGATAGGAGAATCAAGCAAACCCTCCTCTTTCCATTCCACTATAATAACAATAATGGTTGGTTCACATTACTCTGTCTTTAAGCTTTACAAAGCATTTTTCTCACAACAGCTTTGTAAGAGCAAGCATTATGAGCCCCATTTTACAGAGAAGGAAACTGAGTTTAGAGAAATGAAGTGGTTTGTCCTGAACTACACAGCTAGTAAGTATCAGATGTGAGAATCAAGAAAACCTTTCTCTTTCCATTCCATTGTGTCCGTCCCTCTTCTGGCCTAATCTTACAAGTCTGACAGAATCCTAGAACTGGGGATTTGGAAGGGACTTGCTGGCCATCTAGTCTAACTTATACATCTATAGTCTAACTATAACATCTATAATATGTTCATCTAGTTTCTGCTTGAAGATATTCAAGGAAAGTTTCTCTGGGGAAGTCCATCCTATTTGTGAACAGCACTAATTATTCATAATTTTTTTCTTCCAGACTTAGTTCCCCATCTTCCTTCCATTGCTCCCAATCTGGCCATCTGGAGACAAACAGTTCAGGCTGGATCGAATTTCCACAGGACAATTCTCCAAATACTAGAAGACAGCAATTATTCTCCACCTTGCCCTTTTAAGCCTCCCCATCTCCCAATTAAACATGCTTATGGCTATTTTCTTTAACTGATTCTCCTAACACTTTGACCCAAGGTTCTTTAACATTCTGGTTGACTTTTTCTAATACTTTCCATTTCATCACTGTCCTTCTTAAACCTGGGGCTCAGAAAGAACACTATACAAGACAAAACACCATAGGACTCTCCCCTCCTTATTCTTAAAAGCTCCAATGCTCACAGTGTAGCCCAAAGTCACTTCAGTTTTTGTTTTGTTTTGTTTTTTTTGTTTTTTTTTTGACTGCCCCAACACATTGCTGGCTCATATTGTAGCCAAAAAAAGACAAAACAAACAAACAAACAAAAAACATAAATTTTTTTGAGAACAGCTATGGGCTAATGTTTTTCCCCTATGTGGTACTTCTGAAGATTTTTTTTTGTATATAAATGTACATAAGTAAGGCTTTGTATCTATCCCTGAGAAATTTCATGCCATTAGATTCAGTCCAGTGCTGTTAAGATCTCTTTGAATTATCCATTGTGTAAGCTATCTTCTCCCAGCCTTGTGTGTGTGTGTGTGTTTGTATGTGTGTGTATGTGTGTGTGTGTGTATGTGTATGTGTGTATGTGTATGTGTGTATGTGTGTGTGTGTGTGGTGGGGCAAAAGGTAGCCCCCTGACAACTCACTGGAGACCTCCTGGTATGATGCCATTGAACAGTAACACTTATCCTATCCTTATTCAGAAGTAAACCATTAATGAGTTAAATGTCATGGGGCAGTAGACTGAACAATTACCTCCTGGTGTGATGTGAGAGTAATAGACAATCATTTCCCAGTATCTCTGAAAAACTCCTGGCCTATTACTAGTACCTGACATCATCAATAGAATTCCTTTTTGTTTTTAAGATTAATTACTGCCTTTTCCCTATGGTCTTTTAAACACTATAGATTTAGAATTAAAAGGGTCTTTGGAGGTCGCTGTTCAATTCTCTCATTTAATAGATGAGGAAAGTATAATAACCTACTGAGGTGCGATCTAAACCCAGGTCTCTCTTATTCCCTACCCAATACTTTTTTTTTTTTTCCCCACTAAGCCAAACTGCCTAGTACACAGAAAAAAATCTAAACAGTTGTCCAGAAAACAGAAGGCGCTGTCTCTGAAGGTAATGAACTGCTTGTCATTGGAAGGCTATGTGACCTCTTGTCAAAGATGCTGCTTGAGGTTCCCAGAGTTGGGTAGAACTACAGACCATAGACTAAGAGGGACTTTGGGGAATTAACAGCCTGTGGGGTCCTTGGAACATGAAATATGGATATCTTCCAAAAACAATCTTAGTTTCCAGTTCTGGAATTCTAAAAGTCTAATCTAAGAAATAACTTAGCAATCCCTAATTTCAATGTGACTGTGTTCATGGGACTGCAGGATGTTGTTGTTTTTTCTTTTAATTTTGGAGGGATTATGAAATACTGTTTATTTCCCCATCACCACCATTATACACACACATGCACATGAATACACACACACACACACACAAACTGTGCAAGATACAAGGAATTTGTAGGATTCCATGAACAAATGCAAAAATATGACAGTCTCAAATAGCCCAAATGACTCCTTCCTGGGAGATAAAGACCGTGGGAGACCTATGGACCAAATATTTTCCATTTACTTTGGACCTGCACCATCTAAATAGTTCACAGCAATAGCAGGTTTATTTTTTTTTTTCTGATCCATCTCTTAAACCCACCAACTTTCAATGGCATAGAGTTATTCCTATAGCTAGCATTGATATAGCACTTGAAGATATCATCACAACAACACTGGGAAGTGGATGCTACTATTATCTCCATCTTACAGATGGGGAAAACTAAGGTAAAGTAAATGACATGGTGTCCTATTCCTATTCCAAATCTAGCACTTCATTCATATACCTTGTATCTCCCACAACTCCCTACATTTGTAGGGCCCAAGAAAATCTAGTTGATTTAATCAGCCCACTGTTTTGGTTAGAAGGCTTGGGTTCAGAGTTTGCCTCTGATATCACCTGTGTGGTTTTGTTAATTAAATCATTTTACTCTATTTTACTCTATTAGAATCTTACTCAGAAGAAGAGGAACTGGAGGTTGGTCAAGAATTTGGTGTGTGATCTTGGCCAAGGAGCCAGTGGAACAGAGGGGCTGTTCTTGCTCTAAATTAGTATCCCTGCTAATGATGATGGTATTGTGGGAATTGTGGTACATTGATCAACTTCTAGGCCATCCATATGGCCTGAGGTCCCATTCAGCTCAAAAAATTTTATGCTTTATGATCCAAAGTCTCTTTTAAGTTCTAAAATTCTATATTCTGAGGCCCTTTTCAACTTGAATAGTCAATCAGTCAACAAGCATTTATTAAACATTTGCAAGCACTAGGGCTTGGGACTACAAACACCAGACAATAACAATGAGTGCTCCTCACAGGAGCACATTCTTTATTTATGGGTTCCTTCCAGCTCAGACTATTTATGTTCTACTCTTCCAGCTCTGACATTCTAAGTCCTAAGTTTCTTCCTCTATTTCTGACATTTCATGTTCTAAGGGCCCCTTCCAACTCTCTCATTTTAGGTTCTAAAGTCACTTCCAGCTCTGACATTCTATGTTCTAATGCCCTTCCAGCTTTGGCATTGTGTTCTAAGGACTCTCTCAGCTCTGACATTCTAGGTTCTAAAATAATTTCCAACCCTGACATTCTGTGTTCTAAGGTTCCTCTCATCTTTGACATTCTATATTCTAATATTCCTGACAATTCTGATATTCTATATTCCAAAGTCTCTTCTGGCTCTGGTATTCTGTGTTCTAAGGGCCCTTCTGCTTCCATTTCTGAGATTATATATATTCAAAGGGACTCTGAGCTAGAAAGCTCTGACATTTTATATTCTAAAGCCCTTCGAGCTTGAACAGCCTATCTTCTAAGATCCATTCTAACTCTATGTTCTTAGGTTCTAAAGTCCCTTCCATCCTTGATATTCTAAGATTCTTGGTCCCTTCAATCTTTGAACTTCTGGTTTTAAAATGCCTTCTAGTTCTGACATTCAGTAATTTTTGTAATCAGTCCCAGTTGGATAAAAGATAGTATCACTGGTAAGTCAGCCTTCTCAGGTGTACCATCTGGACCTTCTGTGATCAGAAACTGTTGTCTGCTCTCTGTGGGCCAGTCTGGAGAGATGTATATTTGCCATCTTGAGTTGAAGGGAGATACTTTCTGAGCTCCCCAAGATATTAGAGGCTAGACAGAATTGGGCCTCTATTTATCAAGAAGGGAACAGAAACAAGTTGCCGACAATTGGCAAAAAACCAAAACCAAAAAAACCCCACAAAACCTACCCCGAAGCTAGAACGCAGCATGTTAAATTGGCTCATATGGTTGGTGCCCTTTTTCTTAATATAAGCATATCAAATGCAGTTTTATTTATAAATATGGAAGAAAATGAGAACAATCCCTTCTGCCCAGACTGCTGGGCCCTTCTCCTGTGGAGCAAAGTATTCTTCCTCCCCCCTTCTGCTCTCTAGTGGATGTAGAGTCAAAAATACCATGCAGAAATAAAAAAGAGAGTTACACTCAGAAGTGGGAGGGAATCCAAGATTATTTAGTTCAGCCCTCTCCTGGGAGTAGGTGAAGACAACGATTCCCAGAGAGGGTAAGTTACTTGTAAGTAACAGGCCCAAAATTTAGATCAAAGTTTTTGCTTGAGACAGCTGAGTTCTTAGGTGGAGAGGATGCTGGACCCAAAGACAGGAAGATCTGAATCCAGATCCAGATGCTTATTAGCTTATTACAATCTTGGTAAGCAAGTCACCTAACCTCAGTTTCTTCATTGGCAAAATTCAGACAATTTTAAAAGCACCTAGTGCTCTGAAGTGTTGTAAAGATTAAATGAGATAACATTTGCAAAATATTTTATGAACCTTAAATTGCTATTTCTTCCTCCTCCTGCTCCTTCTTTTCCTTCTTCTCTTCTTCCTTTTCCTCCTCTTCTTTCTTCTTTTCTTCCTCTTTCTCCTCCTTTTTCTTCTTCTGACACCATACTTCTGAAGACAATAAGGGGCAAGGAGATGGTGCAATGGATAGAGTGCTGAGCCTGGAGTCAGGAAGATTGAGTTCAAATCTGGCTTCAGACACTAGCTATGTGACTCTAAGCAAGTTACTTAACCCTGCTTGCCTCAGTTTCCTCATCTGTAAAATGAGCCACAGAAAGAAGTAGCAAACCACACTAATATCTTTGCCAAGAAAACCCCAAATGGGGTCGAAAAGAGTCCAAAATGACTGAACAAAGAGAAATAATATAGAAATGAATGTGTTTGGGAGTGAGGAGGGAAGCTTCCTTTTCAGAGAAAGCTGCTTACTGTCCACTGTCACAATATTTGACTGCCTTGAAGGTCAGCTGTGACTATTTTAAAAGTCATTTATGTTTGTGATAGAATTCTCCATGTACAAAGCATCAACTTTAGCTGGAATGTTCTATAAGGTACCAATGGATAGGGTGGGACACCAGATTGAGGAGTGGGACTTTAAATCCACCTCTGACACTTCTAAGCTGAGTAATCCTGGGTAAGTCATTAACTTCTCTGGACTTTCTTCTCATCTGTAAACAGAATTGATAATATCTGTGGTATCTTTATCCTGCTATGGTTATAAAGAATCTCAAATGAGATAATGTTCTTAAAAGTCAGATTGCATATTTAAATTACTTTAAAATAGTGATTTTTATTAAAAAAATGTTTTTTTCCCACTACTCATCTTTTCCCCAAGTTACACTCAAAGTCCCTGTGCTTCCTACTTTCCTGTTGATTCATCCTGTAGATTTTCTGCTGCAGTTTCTTTGTCCAGACTGCATGATACCTTTTTTCAGATCTAGAACCTCCTCCTAGAATCATCCTTTGAGAACTCTATGCAGCCCCCCTCCCTCTGGAGTCAAACATCTCTTTATCTCGAAGCAATAACTATAATTCTGTTATTCTTTTCCAAGATTCTCTTCTCTTGATTCTTCTTTGAACCCTCTCTTCACTAGGTCAGTGTATCCTGGTCCCAAGTAACTCATAATCCATGTAATGTTTGCCATGTTTCACCAAGCAAAGATTGAGGAGGAAACGGAATCAGTTAGTATTTCCTTATTTTGAGTTTCTCTTCTGTGCACTGGGCATCTCCTGCACATTATATCACATCTCTGCTTCTGTGCACTGGGCATCTCCTGCACATTGTACCACGTCTCTGCTTCTGTGCACTGGGCATCTCCTGCACATTGTACCACGTCTCTGCTTCTGTGCACTGGGCATCTCCTGCACATTGTACCACGTCTCTGCTTCTGTGCACTGGGCATCTCCTGCACATTGTACCACGTCTCTGCTTCTGTGCACTGGGCATCTCCTGCACATTGTACCACGTCTCTGCTTCTGTGCACTGGGCATCTCCTGCACATTGTACCACGTCTCTGCTTCTGTGCACTGGGCATCTCCTGCACATTGTACCACGTCTCTGCTTCTGTGCACTGGGCATCTCCTGCACATTGTACCACGTCTCTGCTTCTGTGCACTGGGCATCTCCTGCACACTGTACCACGTCTCTGCTTCTGTGCACTGGGCATCTCCTGCACACTGTACCACGTCTCTGGTTCTGTGCACTGGACATCTCCTGCACACTGTACCACGTCTCTGCTTCTGTGCACTGGGCATCTCCTGCACATTGTACCACGTCTCTGCTTCTGTGCACTGGGCATCTCCTGCACATTGTACCACGTCTCTGCTTCTGTGCACTGGGCATCTCCTGCACATTGTACCACGTCTCTGCTTCTGTGCACTGGGCATCTCCTGCACATTGTACCACGTCTCTGCTTCTGTGCACTGGGCATCTCCTGCACATTGTACCACGTCTCTGCTTCTGTGCACTGGGCATCTCCTGCACATTGTACCCCGTCTCTGCTTCTGTGCACTGGGCATCTCCTGCACATTGTACCCCGTCTCTGCTTCTGTGCACTGGGCATCTCCTGCACATTGTACCACGTCTCTGCTTCTGTGCACTGGGCATCTCCTGCACATTGTACCCTGTCTCTGCTTCTGTGCACTGGGCATCTCCTGCACATTGTACCCCGTCTCTGCTTCTGTGCACTGGGCATCTCCTGAACATTGTACCCCGTCTCTGCTTCTGTGCACTGGGCATCTCCTGCACATTGTACCCCGTCTCTGCTTCTGTGCACTGGGCATCTCCTGAACATTGTACCATGTCTCTGCTTCTGTGCACTGGGCATCTCCTGCACATTATACCACACCTCTGATTCTGTGCACTGAGCATCTCCTGCACATTATACCACATCTCTGGTTCTGTGCACTGGACATCTCCTGCACATTGTACCACGTCTCTGCTTCTGTGCACTGGGCATCTCCTGCACATTATACCACACCTCTGATTCTGTGCACTGAGCATCTCCTGCACATTATACCACATCTCTGGTTCTGTGCACTGGACATCTCCTGCACATTGTACCACGTCTCTGCTTCTGTGCACTGGGCATCTCCTGCACATTATACCACACCTCTGATTCTGTGCACTGGACGTCTCCTGCACATTGTATCACGTCTCTGGTTTTGTACACTGGATTGCCATCTGAATTGCTTGAAGGCATTTCAAATTCAGCATATCTCAAATAGAATTCACCTTTTTCCTGTTAAAGACATCTTCGCAGACCTGGAATCATCCTTGACCCTTCTTCTTTCTCCCTTGCTCCTCATCCAGGTCCTTCTGATTCTGTTTTTTTTTTTTTTTTTTTTTTTTTTTTTTTTTTAAACATCTTTTACCATCCATTCCTATCTCTTTATTTACTCAACCTTTGTCCTGGTTCAAGCCCTCCTCACCTTTCCTCAACTGTTACAATAATCTCTTAGTAACCTTGTTCCCAGTCTCTTTTCTCTCCAATTTATCTTCTCCATGATTGCCAGATTGATTGCCTTAAAATATATATATATATACATACATATTTATGCATATATATATATCATCCTTATTGTCTCCAAGAAAAAAAACCACTACAAATTCCTATGCTCTGAACAAATTGATTTGTTATATTTTTTATTGTTTCCCCTCATGTTCCATGGTGACATTTCATCTTTTAACTTTGAAGTCTTTGCACAGATGGCCCTCATGTATTTTATTATTTTTTTTTTAATTTTTTTTTCCGAGGCTGAGGTTAAGTGACTTGCCCAGGGTCACAGCTAGGAAGTGTTAAGTGTCTGAACTCAGGTCCTCCTGAATTCAAGGCTATTGCTCTATCCACTGTGCCACCTAGCTGCCCTCCATGTCTTTAATGTACTTATTTCTCTCCTCCTCCTCATAGATTTCCTAGTTTCCATCAACATGTTAACATCTCATTTGTGAGGTCTTTCTGGATTTCCTTCCATTCATTATTATCTTCTCTTTCTTGAAGTCAGTCAACAATTATTTTAAGCACCTATTTTGTGTCAGATGTAGGGGTAGGTATTAGCCATAAAAAGACAAAAATTAAATAATTCCTCCCCTCAAGAACTATCAAGGACTATTATGTGCTATCAAGGGTGATTTAATGTTTTATAACTTTATATAGGCTTCATGTTTACTTTTCTGGATCCATGTACATTTATAGATCCACCCCCATTAGAATGTAAACTCTTTGAAAGCATTGTCTGTCCTTATATCTTTCATATCTAGGCTAGTGCTTGACCAGTATTTAATAAATCTTCCTTAAAGTTCTTGCCCAGACCTACTTTATTCATCAAACCAACTTAACTCCTTGGCCACCATGAGACACTATGAAACAATATATTCAACTCTCTGGGTTCTCCTCTGGGTCCATGGCCTGAGTTTTAGCCCTCTTGCTTATTAGTTCAATTCAATAAACATTTATTAAGCTCTTACTCTGTGTCAGGCACTATTTTCTGGGCAATGAGAATATAGAGACAAAAGCAAAACCAATTTAGAACTGCTATTTGAAGAAGCAGAAAGATCATTCTGGCTAAATTTCTGAGAAAGCCTCATTTGGGAGTGAGAAGGAGCAGAATCCTTGGCCCTCTGGGGTATTTCTCAAGGATTTTACATTCTCTTGAGAAAAGTAAGAACAACATGAACATAAAAATTAAATACATACCCACATTAATTACCAGGGAGGAGGAGAAAAAAAGTCCAGGTTTAATAGGAAGGGCTCTATAAGGCATCATCCCCAGTTTCCTCAGCCAATATGACATTCTTCCAATCCAGTCAAGGGCTTTTATACTAAAAACCTGAGAATCGATTAGTTGATTGAGAAATGTTCTCACCTGAGTACAGTATGGGGAATAAGATTTTATCAGTTACTTTAAGTGGGCTAAGAACACTTGGTTGATGTATTAGGTCAATTCCTACTCAACATAATAAAGTGACCACACTGTTTCTACACTTTGATCTAGAAATTTCACTGTTAGGTTTAGACCCCAAGAACCCAATGGCAAAAAGAAAGGTCCCATAGAAGCCAAAACAGTAACAGAAATACATTGTTTCTGGGTTCTTGCTACTATAAAAAAGTGAAAGTCGCTAAACAAACTGTGGAACCTAAATGTAACAGAATATCAATTGCGCTCTGATAAATAATGACAACAAAGGATACAGAAAAGCATAGAAAGACATATGCAACTGATACAGAGTGAAGGGGCTGAATCAAAAAAAAAAAAAATGACTACAATATTGTAAAAGGAAACAACAAAAAATTACTGAAACAGAATTATAATGACCAAGTTTGGCCCTGAAAACGTTAGATGAGAAGGCAGTTCCTCTTCTTTGCAAAGACAGGAGACTAGAATATGAGACACAGCAGATAATATCTATCTTTTATGATATATTGGTTAGTTTTGCTAATTTTCCACATCCTTTGTTATAAAGGATAGCTCCCTGAAAAGGTAAAGGAATCCTTTGGGAAATAAAGCCAATCTAAAAAGAATAAAAATGTATTTTTAAAATTTATTTTATTTTAATAGTTTTTATTTACCAGATATATGCATGGGTAATTTTACAACATTGACAATTACCAAACCTTTTGTTCTAATTTTTCCCCTTCCCCCTACTCCCCCCAATACAGGTCAAATATATTAAGAGTATAAATCAAATACAATATATGTATACATGTCCAAACAGTTGTTTTGCTATACAAAAAGAATCCGACTTAAAAATGTATTTTTTAAAAAAGGACTGCTTGCATGTCAGGATTGATTGGTAGAAGTTCCAAGGCTCTAGGAAATAGGTCTCAAGCTTTAGTTTCTTTGTCTATACAATGGGGATAATCCTGGTACTTTTTTCACTGGGTTTATATAAAGATGAAAGGAAATAATGTATGTAAAGCACTTCATAAACCTTAAAACTCTATTTGCATATTAATATCACCATCATCATCCCTGTCATACTGAATTCAGGTCAGTCATGAATTAAATGGCCTTGAAGGGACCCTACTATCCCTTGGCACTGGAAATTCTATTGGGAAATATCCACTCAAGGCGTATGATTCTTCTCCGCTTAGGCTTCCTCCATCACTCTCTAGGAATCATTATCTGAAATCCTACAGTTCCAGGGCTCAGGGAAGAATTCATCAGTGAGAGCTACAGGGCCTCCCTCCTTTGTCATCTCTTCCTCCATCCGGGGTGTGCTGTTGCTGTCTGCGTTTGACAGGTACCATCTCTCCTGCCTAGTTCGTTGAGCAATTATATAATGATGCATTTTGCAATCACCCCCAGCAGACTGCTTTTGTTATTATAATATGCCACTGCAATGGTGTATACCCCTATTAATAAATTTATCACTGTAAATGCCAGGCTAGGTGTTATTTATTGATATCTGGGATATGCTGCCACCCTGGATAAAATCAACACATCCCCTTACTAGTACATAAGAGGAGGAGGAGGGGGAGGGTGATTTCTTCATTCAGCAGTTTCGTCAGGGAGCTTGGCTTATGTTGGGACCCAGAAGCAGAGCTGGACAGTGCCTGCATGTCCAGGATCAGAAAAAGGACAGAATTTGGGAAGGAGAGAGGGAACAAGCATTTATTAAGCAGCAGCTTAATATTGTGTGGTACGGAAATGGTGAAGGGTCACCATTTAATAAAAAAGCTGGAGAGATCTCTAGAGTAAAGCAAAGTTTATTGTACATTCTCGGGAGAAGGGTGTCCCACCCTTCCAGCAGACAATCGAAGAGAGGAAGCGCCTCCTGTGGGCAGGGCAGCACCTTTAATCCCTAACGCAAAACACCCCCTCCCACCACTGACCCTCATCCTCATTGGCTGAGAGTCTTACATTCTAAATTCGAGATCTACCCATGAAATTGTACTTGACCAATAAGTACATAGTTGCCCATATTTGACTGAAATAGGGAGGAGATTGTGTCATGGGAGGGTAGCAAAAAGGGGATCTGATTATGCCCTTGAATCAATGCTCAAATTTCTTCAGGCCTACTCAAACTCTGAAGTAGATGAAGCCTTACTCGATTTTCACAACTGTCTTGAAAGATCTCACCTCATCTCATTCAATATGTTCCTGGTATTGTGCTATATACTTTACAAATATTGTCTCTTTGGGGGACTTGGATTTGAATCTAGACTTAGCAATTCTTTTGGTCTTCCTGAATATCAAATTTCTGTAAATAGGGCTTGGATCACCTCGGCAACGTGTTTGTTAGTGAAACTCTTGAAAAGGAAACAATTATTATAAAGAGTCTGAACGAATCATAGATTTAGGTCAAGAAGTGACCTCCCAGGGGCAGCTAGGTGGTGCAGTGGGTAGAGCACCAGCCTTGAATTTAGGAGGGCCGGAGTTCAAATCTAACACTTCCCAGCTGTGTGACCCTGGGCAAGTCACTTAACCCCAGCCTCAGGAAAAAAATAAAATAAGAAGTGACCTCCTTACTGACTATGGAGTTGAACCCCCTCATTTTAAAGAAGAGGAACTGGGAGTAAGAGAGGTTAATCATTTGGCCAAAGTCACATAGGTACTAAGTGGCAGAAGGTAGAAAAGTAGCAGATGTGGATACAAACCCTCGAATCCTGTGCTAGCCTGCCCCGGTTAGTCTGGGATGATTGTTCTTGAGAGACTAGAATCCAGGTCTTCAGATGCTAAATCCAATGTTCTCTCCGTTTTAGTGTTTTACTATCTAAACCTCAGTTTTTTGGACTGTGAAATGGGAATGACAATCCCTGACCAGTTCAGCCTCCCATGTGGTCTATCACAGATGGCACATAGGATAATGTTCTTGCGACTTTTATGATTCCCAGCCCAGGATCCCTACTCCCAGGGCCTGGCAGGGAAGGCCCAGGGTGTTTGCACTCATTGAGACAATTGGGGACAGAGATTCTAGGATGATTCCCTCACCAGGGAATATGCAAAAGGGACAGATGTTCTCTTCAAAGGGAATCCTTTATATCGTGAGTCAGGTTTGGAGGCTAGAGTGAAATTCCTTCTGTGCTTTTCTCCTCCTTCTCTCCCTCCCCATGGCCAATGACTTTCATGTCTGAGGTGTGAGATTTTGCTCACTTAGCGATTAGGCTTTGATAGAAACATTAGCTCCCTTTGGTAAGAGCTGAGTTCTTTAGAACAGCTATTGACCTCCTAGGATTGTCAGAGAGAGGCCCCTGGGTGCCCCCCTCCCCCTTAGCCATTCGGAAGCTCATTTCCTGAAGTCTGTTTACTCATCTCCCTGCACTCATTTGCACTTGGAGAGATCTGGGGGGTGGGGAAGCCAGCAGATACTGTGATTTAAATGAGAAGGGAAGAGGAAGTTCACCAGAGACACTCACAGTTTGTTGGCAGGAAGGCTTGTGCCAGAGATGGAGAGAAGGGAAGCAAAGAAGTGGGCTCTTGGAAGATCTTGATGGGGTGGTATGGGACAGGGATCAGAGTCTAGAATCTTCATTCTGAATATGATGCTGATCCTCCATAGCTAGGCCTTTCAATGCTCCAAACTTTTCCACTGTCATCTGATCATATATTTAGAGGAGGAAGAAACCTTAGAGGTCATTGAGAGGGAGCTTGGTGGTGCAGTGGACAGAGTCCTGAACTTGTAATCATAAAATTATGAAGTCAAATCCAGCCTTTGATATTTCCTAGTTGTGTGATCCTGGGCAAGTCACTTACCTGCTTCAGATCTCAGTTCTCTCATCTATAAAACTAGGATAATAACACCTCCCAAGGCTGTTGTGAGGATGTGGTATAAAAATAATAGCTATTATTATTATAGATGAAGAAACCAAGACTCTTTCCAGATCCTCTGAAATTGATATTTCTGATTCCTCTTTGAAATGAGCAACTGAAACTCCAAGGAGGAAAATGACTTGTCCAAAATCATACAGGTAATAAACAATAGAGACCAGATAGGAACCCAAATCTGATTTTGACTTGAATGTTTATTTGTTTTTCCATTATATACACCCTGATCCTCAATTTCTCAAATCCTCAGTTTCCTCATATGTTACAAGGTTGTGGTGAGTAAACAACCACTTTTATCGAATTTTTTTTTTACATTACAAATATTACTTTCAGTTTCCCTCTTGTGCTCTCTCCAAGAGATATATCCTGAATAGCAAATAAAATATTTTTAAAGATTAAAAAAGTGGGGGAAAGACCTTGAATGACAGGGAAAAAATCAGCAAAATATATTTTTTAAAAATAGAAACTACATGTAGAATATCACAGCCATGGAACTTCCACCTCTGAAAAGGAATGAAATGGAAGAATCTTTATCTTTTCTTGGGTGGCCAGGCTTATTCTTTGTGATTTTGCTACATTTATTTTTGAATGTCTCATAGTTATTCTTCCCATTTTCATTGTTATAGTCACTGCCTAGTTTTTGGTTTGCTTTCTTCCCTCTTCACTTTCCCATTGGGAACCTCCATTTCCTCACCTATAAACTGGGATACTTGAACAAGACTGTCTCTAAGATCTAATTATCCCTAAATGTGGGACAAGAAATGCATAGACTGTGCAAGTACTGTAAGATACCCACAAAACACACAGAGCCTCAGAGAAAGGCCTTTATTATGTTGAATAGATCACTTGAAGAGGAACTGTGGGAGGATATGGTTAAGAATCATATAAGAAGAAAAATGGGCAGGTATTGTTCTGCATGCATGGAGGGAACGTGCACTTAAGGAGATCATGGATCCATAAGAGGTAAATGAAAAGGAAGAATTTTCTCCATCTTCTTTTGTAGTCCTTTGGACAAATGTTGATGTCCCTTTCTGGGAATAATTTCCTAGTGCTGAGTGAAGCAGGAAGAGGGGACCGTGTGTCCAAAGGCAGGGGCAACATCTTCCCAAATCACTTGAGGTGTACTCCTCCCCTCTCATATAGGGTCACTTCTGCTTCCAAGTTGGAAGTCTCAGTTGATGGCCCATTGACCCACTACAGAGGACATGAGATATTAATGAATGAAGGCCAAGGGCATGAAGAAAACTTTGTTCTTGAAGGGTTTCCTAAGAGTATTAATTCTTGGTCAGACATCAAAGATGCTGAAGTTATCTATTGCATCCCAGGCCACTGCCAGTTGCCCTGGTCTTTGTCTTGCTACTGGACTTTGATGACTCTGGAGGAGAAAATGAGGCTGAAGACTTTGTGCAACTCTGCCTAACTTAAATGCAATTCACAAGTCAAGATGTCACCTGGTCATGTCATTGGTCCTCTTCAAAAACAGAGGACAAATAACAACAATAAGAGTGTTTAGAGTTGACATCCCTTTCTCCAAAAACCCATAGTTAAACCTCCAATGGTTTGGGAGGCAAATTGGGGGCTAGCTGAATATGGCCAGAAAGAAGAAAAAAAAAAGAGAGAGAGAGAGAGAGAGAGATTTCTTTTGAGTTTGATTCAGGAATCATTTATTATATCCTTAAGACTTACAGGAAATAGAGAGATAATAAGTGACTTTTCCAGAGTCACATGGCTAGTAAGACTTCATGGAGGTAGGGAATTGGACTTCAGGAAGATTTGACTTCAAACCTTACTTCTAACACTTAGTACTTCTGCAACAACCATGGGTAAATCACAACCTTCCAGAATCTTTGTTTCCTTATCTGTTAAATGTGGGGGGTGGGCTCAGCGATCTCCAAGAGCTCCTCCAGCTATAACTTAGGTTCAAATTTGCCTCTGATGCTTTTTTTGTCTCTAGGCAAGTTGTTCCTGGGACTCATTGTTTCCCCTCTAAAATGGAGGGGTGGAACTAAATGGCTCCACCATCCCTTTCAGCTCTTGATCTAGGACTCAAAACTTGGTTCTACTCCTACTTCCTTAAATAAGTCATTTAACCAGAATTTTCAGTGGGAAAAGGGCTGGATTTGGAGGCAGTCGATGCAGTCCTTCCCCTCTCTCACCTCCTTGACTAGCTGTGTGATGCTGGCCAGGGCTTTCACCTCCTAAGATATGGTTCTTCCTCTTTAACATGAAGATGAGTGTGTCATGGATCCTTCTGGTGGCATTTTGGTGAAACCTATGGACCTATCTTGAGAATAAGGTTTTTAAATGTCTTAAATCAAATGCAAAGGATTACAAAGAAAGCAAGTTGTATTGAACTAAAGATGTGATAGTTTTCCTCTACAAGTTCATGGATCTGGTGGGTCTCTGTTGACCTCAGATCCCTTGGGGATCTTTCTGGAAGTTTCCAGTCCTGAACCCAGGGTCCTCTGATGGCCAAGGTTCTCTCCAGTTCTAAATCTTTCCTAGAGTTCTCAGGAAGCTGGTGCTCAGGCTGACAGAGGAAGCTCAGCACTTCCCCTCCCCCTTCCCCCACAGTCTCCCCGCTGGAGCCAGTGAGAGTTATGCTGAATTCTCCCCTCTCACACGAGCAATACACTTTCTCCCTTAACCTCTGCCCCCAAGCTGAAGCCTTCTCCCTTCTTTGCCTACAGCTCAGGGAGCTCAACTCTAAAACAATAAGAAGGGGAGAGGGCAGCAGAGGGGGCTCCTGCTTCTCTCCTTTCTCTGAACTTCCCTCCAGTGAGTTTTTAGAGGGAAATGCCTGGCTTGGGGCTCCCTGGCCTGCAGGATTCCCTTTTCTTTTCCAGCTGGTTTCTAAAGATTTATAGGACAAGAGTTGAGAAAAGGGGAAAAGAACTTCTATTGACACTACAGAGAGGGAGGTTACTTCTGGACTTTCTCCAGATGCCCAGGGGTTTGGAGGGAAGGGGACAGGAATTCAGGTCAAATGTCTCCCCTTCAAGGTCAGCTGCTACTCACCTGGACCAACAACAAGCAGGAGTGCTCCCTGGCTTGGAGAAAGAGGGAGCCTCAGAGAGCTTTAAGGTGGGGGAAACAAGAGGATGAGAAGGGAAGATGGTAAACATGGAGTCTGGGAAGAGAAAGGAACTTTGAGTCCTAGGTTTCTGGGAGGAGTTAACAGACTAGAGGGAAAAGGGGGATAGTAGGCCATGAAAGAGGCTAAAACATAATCAGAGAACCAGGGGTCTAGTCACATATCTGGGAAATTGGAAGGAGGTTGGAAGGGGAAAGAATGCAGACAAAGGATCTAAGGTCTGCCAGCTTGGGAGGAGGTGGGGAGACAGAGACAGAGAGAAAGACAGAGAATCAGAGAAACAGAGTCAAAGACAGTCAAAGAGAGAGAGAAAGAAAGAGAGACAGAGACAAAGAGAGAGGAGATAGAGACATAGAAAGAGAGATGGAAAGAGACAGAGAAGGAGAAAGAGAAACAGAGAGAAAGAGAGAGACTAAGAGAGCCTGTGCATATACACACAGCTCTGAGAATGACCCTGGGGGGATCTTGGAAACAATAGCTGGGAAGAAGAAGGAGGAGGAGGGGGAGGAGAGCTTTGGGAGGGAAGGAGATAAGAGGAGGGGAAAGAAGAGGAGGACAAGATCTAGGCCAGTGTCTTGTAGACTGGTCTCTGTAAAGGGAAATGGAAATGAAGCAAGGACATTTGAATAAATATATATGAATCAGTTGTATTCCTAAAATCAGCAGCTCGGTTCCCTTCGACTGCCACATTTATCAGTATAATATAAATTGTGCTGGACCCTATCTGCTTGAGGAAGCAGTGAAAAAGCTGTATTCAGTCCTAGGAAGGAAGAGCTGGGCTAACAACATGTCCACTCGTGTTTGAAATAAGAGGGTTGGAGCAGATTCTTTAGGTTTCCTCTACTTTTGAGGTTCAAGGATTTGAGCAGTTTTACATCCAGGTGGGATCACTTCAAAGGGCATTTATTGAATACCAAAGGGCATGGCACTCAGGAACAGGCACACAAGCACAATAAATGCATACCAGCCCTTGCTCTCAAGGAACTGACTTTCTATTGGAGATCCCCAAATAAACAGAAAACATTACAAGAAAAATGGTTAGAATTACAAGAAAAAATATTAGAAGAAAGGTGGGCAAAGAGATCAGAAAATGCTTCCCAGAAGGTGCCACTGAGCTGCATCTTGAAGGAAAATAGAGATTCTAAGAGGCAGAGGGGAGTTAGCAGCGGCCCAGATGTGGAGGACAGAGCTGAGACGTGCAATGGCGACTTCTTGATGGACTAGGAGGCCAGCTCAGCTGGAAAAAACTGCAGAAAGGGGAATAGGAGGAAAGATAGATTGGAATCAGGGATGGGAATTCAACCCCAGGCTGCGAAATGGGCATTTAACCTAGAGCCAGTAGGGAGATCTTGGGGCTTCTCAAATAAGGGAGTTATGTGGGCAGACCTATGGGTTAGGAATATTATTTTTGCAGCTGTGAGGAAGAATGGGTGACAGGGGAGAGAGGGGGATCTCGATGTCCAGTTGGAAGGCAGTGGTTGCAATAAACTTGGAGAGGCAATGAGGGCCCTAAATTGGCTCTGTGGAGCCATAACCCTGAAGAGCACCGAGATTACCCAATCCAATCCAGACCTCACTGTGAATCTCTTTCATGACTGGGCTCTGCTTAAGGAACACCAGTGAAGGGGGGGAGCATTTCCCCACTTCCTTCATGTAGAAGTATCTTATCTTACTCTCTTACTTGGCCAGAAAAGCCAAAGAGTAATGAGGAAGAGAGATTTGGAAGCATCCAGTCCTTTTACATAGGACTTGGTTTCCCCCCTGGGCACTGGGGAAATGAAGTTTGTTTTCTATTTCAGCTGGATAAATGAGTTAATCCTTACTTGCAGCCTCCCTCTGTCCCCACCCCCCAGGTGAGTGAGCTCTGTGACATTTCATTAGCTTCCCTAGCAGCTCACTAAGGATGATTCACAGGCTAGACATAGCCAGCAAGTGGAGGAATGTGTGTGGGGGAGGTGGGGAGGTGGGGGGCAGGGAGGGGAAGGAAGCAATAAGGAGAGATACCAGCTCTGTCTCCATCATGGCATCTCGCAGATGCTGGGGAACAGGTGCAAGCTGGAAAGGAGGAGCTGTTTCTAGAAAGAAGTATCAGATGCAACTAGGGGGTTCCAATGTGACCCCAGACCCTTGATCAGCTGTGATTTGGGGCAAGTCACTTAATGGCTGTTTACCTCAGTTTCCCCAACTTTAAAATAGGAGTAACAATAGCACTCTCTTTACTGTATTGTTATGGGATCAAATGGCACATAGTAGGTGCTTACTCAAATGCTCATTCCCCATCCCCTAAAGAGTCCTCGTTGGCTCACTTGGCACAGTAGATATTGCTTTTTCCAAAGTGGGCTGAGGAGGAAAGCTGGGTGCTTACTGTATAACTCTTCTTGAATCAAAAGATAGCTCTTTGGGTGCAATATCCCTCATCTGCAAAGTGTAGTGCCTGATGGAGTTGCTGTGAGGAAGAAGAGCTGCCTTTGCCAACATTGCTTTAATATTTAAAACAAGTTTCAGAGTTTTTATTGCTTTTTATTACAGCTGAGGAAATACCCTAAGAGCAGCTAAGTGGATTTCCCAGAGTCACACTGCTAGTAAAGTATCTGAGATGGGATTCAAATCCAGGTCTTTCTGACCTGAGGCTCTATCCAATGTCTGTCTACACCAAAAAGCCTGCTAAAAGGCAGGCTAGGGAATGTTTGACATGTATTGGGGACAATCATGGGTCTCAGAAGAAATGACGACAGCATTATTTCTCCTAAACATTCCCAGGAGGACCATAATGCTGGGAGAAAACATCTTTGGGTCTAGCCAAAGAAGTGCTATCTTCTATTGGGCTTCCTCAGACTGAGATCCTTTCACTATCAATTTGAATACACTGAACTTGGAGCCAAAAACTACCAGTTTAAGTTCCAGCCAGTTTCTCTCTACCTCCATGATCCTGGACTTTAACTTTTCCCCAGCTCTAACATTCTATGTGTTGAGGTCCCTCCTAGCTTTAATGTTCCAAATTTCAGGCATTAAAGTGTCCCACTCTACACTTAGAGACTAATGTTTAGTAGTTGCTTAATAGTTGAATAACTCTAGGTAAGTCACTTAACAGTTCTCAGCCTCAGTTTTCTCATGTGAAAAATGGAGATAATAACATCTATCTCACAATACAAGATCCCTTTAATGTTCCTACCCCTTACATAAGAAATGTAAACATTTATTCAATATCTCCCATATCTGATTTAATAAATTCATTAACAGAGATCCTCTTTGATTTGTCTTGCACAGCATGATGAATATAGAAATGTTTAGAAGAATTGCACATGTTTAAACACTATAGGATTGATTGTTTTGTGTGTGCTGCAGTAGGGAGAGGGAGAATAATTTGGAACAAAAAGCTTTACAAAGGTGAATGTTGAAAACTATGTTTTATGTATTTGGGAAAATATAATGCTATTAATTAAAAAAAACTTTTGAAATGAATATTGAAAATGACCTCTACATGTAATTGGAAAAACAAAATATTATTGAAATTTAAAAAAATAAAAAAGTTTGATTTGAAAAAAAAGTTGACATCTTGTGCCCTTAGAATATGAAAAGTGACATGATCATTGTCCTTTAGGTATCACAGAAATTGAGGACCTCAAGGGCATCTTCTCCAATTTATGGATGAAAGACATCCTTATCAGTGATTGGACAGCCTGTGCTTGAAGCCTGGAGGGCATTGGGAGACAATTAGTGAAACAAATAGGAGGTTCGCCTATCATCCCTCATCCTCAATAGTCACAGTAGCTCAATAGACCAGCTCCCCTTCTCTTTTCAACATACATTTCCTCAATGACAAGTCTTACATCTGTTTGAGAAGGAACTCTAAAGAATGAGAGAGCTTGGGGTAGGAGAGCATGTATATACATGTATGTATATATATCAGAACATGATTGTTGGTCTAGGAGAGGTCAAAGAGCAAGGCCTGAGGGAGAGAGGAGGCTTCCCTTCTATCAGTCAAGAGTGCTTGGAGTAGGTAGAATCCATAAACTCCTCAATGATAATCATGTCTATCTTGTTTATTTTAATTTGTATTTACATATTTATAAATATACTTAGATATTAAATATTTTCTATTTATATTGTATTTCATTTTATCATTCACTATTAATTTATAAATATTTATATTTCATACTTACTTATTATAAATATACAAATATGTCTATGTGCTTATAAATATGTACATAAATATTGTAATATACTCAGGAATATTTTTATTTTATATATACTTGTTATAAATATTTATATTTTATCTACTTTAATTTTCTCTTATGAACCCAGGAATGGGAGAGAGAGCTTGCTGTGATGCAAAGTATGGATTTATCAGCAAGAAGATTTGAGTTGAAATCCTGCATCAGACATTAATCTAACTGTGTGATGCTGGGCAAGTCACAACTGTCCCATCTTCAGAATCTCCAAGACTTTATAGACAAGTACCACTGTAGAATTCATAGCTCCTCACAAGATTGTTCCAATAATCAACCCTTTAAAAACGAGTCTTTTTCTCAGCTGAATGAACAAAGGGAAGCCGAGCATTGTTCTCACTTTGATCAGGAGAGGAAAAGCAGCACCTAAGCGACCAGTGACTGGTAGCTGCCAAAGACAATAGGGGTCACTGCACCAGGGGGTTCTGCTCTGCCAGGGGAGGGCGAAGCCTCATGTGGGATGAGCTGAGCTTCAGCCTTTAACTTGGTCTCTCATTCTCCCTTCACTGTGGGGGTATTTCCTTATGAGACCTATAATGAAGCCCAGAACAGATATAGGAAATGAGAAAGAAGAGCTTCAGATTATTACATTAGGGGAGCTGGGAAGAGTGGGCTGGCGTATTTACAAGTATCCCTTCTGCATCTCCACTTTTCTCATTGCAATTTTGACACATCGCCAGTTGGCATAAGAAATGAAATGGGAATTTTGGGGGAGTTTTGCAGAAGCTGCAAAGGACATGCAATGGCCAGCAGATAACAGAAAACGTTTAGAAACTCAGAAATGCATATTATATATATTATACATAGTATAGATATATAAAACATAGTATATATATTTATATATTATACATAGTATATATATTTATAAATATTATACATAGTATATATGTTTATATATAATACATAGTATATATATCATACATAGTATATATTTATATATAATACATAGTATATATTTATATATATTATACATAGTATATATAATACATAGTATATATATCATACATAGTCTATGTATTTACATATATTATACATAGCATATATCATACATAGTATATATATTTATATATCATACATAGTATACATAGCTGAGCTTCATTGGCGCAGGGAATTTCCACACTCAGAGTCCCCCTATCCCCACGAATGGGTCCGGGGCAGAGGGACTAGTGGTTTGTTTTGTAAAACAGAACGCTACAAAGCTGGACTCCGGCCCTTTACTTATATAATCCTTCCACTTCGCAGACGAGGCTCAGTGATTAAAGGGGTGGGGGGCAGGGGAGAGACCAAGAATCCCAGAATACCCAGAAATGGGCCTCCTGGCGCCTCCAGGGTCTAAACACACGAGCCCCCCTCCTCCTCCAGGTAAAATCTCGTCAGATGAGACTTAAAAGCGCACAGGAGCTGCGAAGGGAGCGCGGGAGGCGGGGGGGGGGGGTCCCCTCCCGCTTTGCTGTGGCTGATGGGGAGAAGATGTAGTGACAGTGTCTGGAGATGAACTTCTGTCTTCCCCCGTGCACACGCCCACACGCACTGTGTGGAGTCACCCAAAGCATCCTCCCACTGCCGGCGATGGTCGCCGGGACTCCTGCCAATAGCCGGCAATCTCAGCTGCGCAGGAACACCTGGGCCAGACACAGAAGAGCCACCCGAGCCAACTTTTAGTCAGCGTGTCCAGCTCTCGGCACACAGTAGGTCCGCGATAAATGTGGCGACTGACCTGCTTTCCGGCATTTGCGCTTTAAAGTTGTGTCTGGAGTGAATTGGGGGGTGGAGCGTGTGTGTGTGTGTGTGTGGTGTGTGTGTGTGTGTGTGTGAAACGGGGGGGTGGGGGACACAGAAGTGAAGCTGGCAGGTGGGGAAGCTAAGGGGGGGGGGCGAAAAGAAGGGAAGCCCGCTTGGACCCGGTTCATCAGCCCCAGTACCCGGGGAGCGCCTGAAGGTGCTGCTGCAGATGGGGGGAGGGGAGGCCAGAATGTCCCAGAACTCTCCCGCTACAAGGCACGGTTGTTGTACTCCTTGGCGTACACCCCGAGATTTCCCTCCCCCCCCCCCGTGCCTGAAAGTAAGGGACGCCCGGAGGCCGCGCTTTCTCTTTCTAGGTTTTCCCCAGGCGCCTCCTCGCCAGCTTTGCTGAGAGGTGATGAGTGGCCCCGGAAGCCGGGAGAGCTCGGGAAGACGGCCCGGGGCCCCGGAGGCAGGTCAGCGCCCCGGGGAGACGGGGCGGGAGGGAGGAGGGAGCGGGGGGGAGCGGGGAGCCCCGGGGCTCGGACCTGCTCCCTCCTCCCTCCTCCCTCCCTCGCCGAGCCCTGGCTCCCCGGTTCCCTCGCTAGCGCGCTCCCTTCGCGCCCGCAGACGCCTCCCGAGCCAGGCAGCCCAGCGCGTGGGAGGTGACATCTCTTAGGGAGCGCGATTGGTTTAATATGGTAATGGAGAGGAGGGACCAGCCCCGGCCGCCGGCTGGCGGCTCCGCTCCGTCACGCAGGGCGCTGCGCTCGCAGGACTCACTTTGGGGCGCCCCGATTCCTCGGGTCCCGGGCCCGCCATGTGAGGCGGCCCCGCGCCCGCGCCTCCGCCCGCCGGAAGCCCCATGCAGCCTGTGCCCGGCCCCGCCGCCGATGCCCCAGCGGGGTAAGGAGCCGCTCTCCGCCCGCTCTTCCCTCCCCCGGGCCACCGACTTGGCACCCCAGCCCCCCCGCCTCCCCTCCCTCCCCCTCCTCCGCCGGACCGCTGCTTCTCCGGACCCGGCTGTCTGCGCGCGGCAGGAACTCCTGCGGAAAGTACCGGGCGCTCCGGGAGGGGGGCGGAGGGAGTGGGGGGGGGGGGCTGCGTCTCTGCCTCTGCCGCTGGGGGTGGGGGTGGGGATGTGAGCTGCCAGCTGGGATGAGGAGTTCGGGACCTTCTCCCCTCCCCCTCCGCATCTAGCTCTAAGGGGTTCGGTCTCTTGAAAAGCCCTCACTGTCAGTGGTTTCTCGTGGGATGTAACACTCTGGTGTCTGCTCTCTTTGTGCCGTCCCCGTCTCTCTCCTGTCTCTCCCTAGTTCTTGTCTCTCTTGTCTCTTTCTTGTTTTGTCTCTGCGAGTGAGTGAGTCTCTCTCTCTCTCTCTCTCTCTCTCTCTCTCTCTCTCTCTCTCTCTCTCTCTCTCTGTCTCTCTCTCTCTGTCTCTCTCTCTCTTTCTCTCTCCTCTCTCTCTCTCTCTCTCTCTCTCTCTCTCTCCTCTCTCTCTCTCTCTCTCTCTCTCTCTCTCCCCTCCCTCTCTCCTTCCCCCTCCCTCTCTCCCTCTCTCCCTCTCTCCCTCCCTCCCTCTCCTTCCTTTCCTCCCTCTCCCCTGTCTGTCTCTTTGTCTCTGAGTCACTCTGTTTCTATCTCTCTGTCTCCCCCTGTCTGTCTCTCTCCGTCCTCCCTCCCCCTTTCGCCTCGAAACCTCAGTTTCCCCATCCATCAAACGAGGGGCCGGACTAGAGCTCTAAGGTCCCTTCCAGCTCTGCCTCCTCCTATGCCTTGGAGCAGGGACGTGATCTGGGACTAGAGTTCCAGCTCTGGCACTGACGAGCTGTGGGACTCCTGCTCCGTTCCTTCTCCTCTCTCCCCCCTCATCTGTCAGGTCCGGGGCGGGAGGGAGAGCGCTCGGGGGTCCCTTGCAGCTGCTTTTGCTGGGACCTTCAAGGCTGCTGAGAAAGAAGTTCTGAGGTCGGGGTCCCTCCCTTCCTTCATCCCTTCCTTCCTCCGGTCTCGCCGCTAGCTCGGGCTTGGTGGAGGAAGGGGCCGGCTGAGGGAGTCTCTGCTGCCTACACAACTGTCCGAGAGCCACGCAGTTTCGGGGAGGGTGATTTGGGGATTTAGTCAGGCCGGAGGCCGGGGATGCAAGAAGATGGTCCTGACGACCCAAGAAGACCCGAGCCAGCCTCGGAGCCGCTGATCTCCCCCGAGCCTTGCGGTTCCGGGGTTCCACGGTAAGTGCCCCGGGAAGGAGACATCGGGAGCCCCGGGAGCTGGAGCACTCCGACGGGCAGGCAGACGTGCGGGCCTGGAGCCGGACAGCCGGCGACGCCGAGCGACGCTGTGGTGGGGCAGTCCGCCGCGGGCAGAGGCGGGCGCGCAGCGGCCCCCGGGAGCCGGCGGCGCCGGCGTCTGGCTAGCCCGGGCAGGGGCGCTTTGGGGCGGCCTTGCTTGGGCCGCCGAGCGCCGCGGTCTGCGCCTCCTCGGGGCTCCGGGGATCCCTCTGTCGCTTGTAGCAGTGGAGGAGTGGCGCAGGCAGCTTTTTGGCTGCGGGAAGAACCCGGGAGGGAGGCGGGCTTTGGTGTGTGCGCCGAGGAGCCGGGAGAGGGGACCGGGGAGCACGGAGAGGAAGCGGGCGGCTTGGCCAAGTGCCCCTTGCGCAGAGATGCGATCCCCAGAGCCCCAAGCCTCCCCCAAAGCAAACTTTCCCCGTTCCCTCCAGCCTCCTTTGGGCAGCCCTTCTCTCCGTGGGGGTCCCCGAGAAAGCGTCCCGCCCGAAGAGTGGCGATCCCCCCCGACGGGTCCTAAAAATCAGGGGACCATCACCTGTCTCCCCACCTCCCCCAGACTCCATCCAAGGAGTGGGGCCGGGGGGTAGAGGGACAGTGCTTCTGATGACAACTTGTGAGGCCGCGAACTTGGCCATGCTCTCCTTGGTCCCTGTGGCACTGAGCCGGTGGGGATGGGGCCGCCCGAGCCCCTTTGGGAGTCTGGGGAAGCCTGTGGATCCCTGTTGAAAAGGCTATTTGAAAACGCACCAAATCCATTATATAGGAAGGAAGGAAGGAAACAAATTCTATTGGGAAAGTGATTTAAAAACGTTTTTTACATGTTCATGGACGTGCTAAGAACCCTGAGGATGTTCAGGGAGAGATGGTCGGCTCCCTCCTCCAGGGATCAGACTAGACCTTCCTAGGATCCCACAGTGCGGAAAAAGTAAGTGTTTAATCAATGTTTGTTGACCGACTGACTGACTGCATTTCTAGGGAGAAGGAGCGTGCCATTTGCCCAGTGAAGTACTGGGCTTTCAATGAAGGATTTATGAACCAGCCAAGAAGCATCTTTCCTGTCAGCCCGTTCTTTTGTCTCCATCCCATCCGATCCCATTCAAAATTTACTAAGAGATTAACATTATGCTAGATTCTGTGGATACAAAGATCCCCTCCAAATCCCCCCAAAACGGCAGCCCCTGCTCCCAGGGAGCTTGTCTTCTACCAGGGAAAATACAGACTCGGAAAGAAAAAAGATAGATAAACTCCTCGCAATGAATTAGGGGGAGAAGCCATTAGCCATGGGGCACATCACCGAAGGTTTCCTGATGGAGCCCGTGCTTAAGTTGAACCTTCAATTCTTGGCATTTCCTCCCCCACTTTGTAAAGAATAGCCCCGAGTCCCTGGAATATTAGAAATGGGTGCCCCACCTTCCAGGGATCTCAGGAAGTGTCCCAGCTGAGATGTAATCCCTTGTCTTCCTGACTCGGAGCCTAGCATGATTCTGCCTTACCATATTGTCTCCAGGGGCCAGACGCAACTCCTCCTGGGAAATTTAACCCCCCCCCCCCCCAATTCCCCACAGTGATTCCTCAGACTTTTGGTTGGTGACATGTCCATTGAACTAGCAGCACAACTTTAAAATGATGACATTCCTGATTGAGCCTTGTAAAATGGAGAGACTGAGGCAAGGAAACAGATGGGTCTGCCTCAAAAGGGCCCCAGGGGGCACTTGGGGAGTGAGAACTCAGCAATGACAGTCTCAGTACTCGTCCTGGGGAATGGCAAAGCTTGCCATTGTAGATGGAATCCAGAGCCCTGCGTTTGAATGTACTGCCTGTGTGGGCTGGGACAAGCCTCGCCTCGCTGGGATTCTATTTCCTCATCATTCTGGATTGGTTCAAGTGGGCATGGGTACCCACTTTACTCCCCACCACCCCCTTCTCTCTCTCTCTCTCTCTCTCTCTCTCTCTCTCTCTCTCTCTCTCTCTCTCTCTCTCTCTCTCTCTCTCCCTCTCTCTTCTCTCTCTCTCCCTCTCTCTCTCTCTCTCTGTCTCTCTCTCTCTCTGTCTCTCTCTCTCTCTCTCTCTGTCTCTCTCTCTCTCTCTCTCTGTGTGTGTGTGTGTGTGTGTGTGTGTCTGTCTCTGTCTCTCTCTCTCCCTCTCCCTCTCTCTCTCTCCCTCTTTCCATTTATGTCTCTCTCTCTCTTTCTCACTTCTAAAGGTCCTAAGACTTTATTTGATGCTTCTCTCTCTACCCCCTTTCTTTCCTCTCAAAGTTCCAGGAGAGAGAGAAACTTGGAAATTCCAAGGGACTTCTTTCCCTTCCCTCTCTCAAAGCAGGCAGCTCCATTCTGCTGGCATCAGCTGCCCTCTAGGGGCTCAAGACTGGAATGCTCTGATTTGGGGACTTGGCTGGGAGACAGTCCATTGAAAAGTAAGAAGAATTATGAATCTGATTCAGTTCTCTTGACTCTAAAAGGAGATTAGGAGAGGGTTTTGTGGGAGTGAGAAGGTAGCCTTTCCTGATATAGTCTTGGTCAACCCAATCCCTAGCAGTCTCATGGGAAGGCTGTATATTTAATATCCTCTCTCTCTCTCTCTCTCTCTCTCTCTCTCTCTCTCTCTCTCTCTCTCTCTCTCTCTCTCTCTCTCTCTCTCCTTCTTCCTTTCCCTCTTCCCCCCTCTCTCTATTTCTCTCTCTCCTGAATCCCACTTTCTCTCTCTGTTTCCATTTTTCTGGAGGAAAGTGATTTACCCAGGGTCATGAGGCTAGTGATTGCCCATTTTAAACAGGCATCTCCTGCTCATTCTGGCTCCTTTTCCAAACCAGAGCATTCCCATTCTAGAGCTAAAGGGAACATCATAGACCAATTAGCCCAGCCTCTTTGTTTTATAGATGAGGAACTACGTCCCACATAGGAGAAGTGATTACCCAGAGTTATCCAAGAGTAGACAGAGGCAGAATTCCAACCTAGACTTTTTGTTTCCTAAGCCAGTTCTCTCGGGGTTACAGGGTTGGAGGGAGACCTCAGAAGCCTCTAGTCTCCTTCAAGACCCTTAATTTTACAAATGAGAAGATTGAGCACTATGTCTAGGGTCATAGAGGAAGTAAGTGACACAGAGGTGGGGTTTGAATCCAGATCCTTGGATTCCAAAGCCAGTGACCATGACACTGTGCCATTGTGCCACTGCTTCCCTCCACAATACCCTTCTAATTCATGAGCCTCCCTGTGGGGACCTAAGAGGCAATATCATTCAACCCATTAGTTTTCCGAATATAGAAACTGAGATCCAGAGAAGGTAACATCCAAACCCTTTGCGTTTCCCTCTTTATTCTCCTCTTTTGGCTCTATTCGAGAGAGAAAGAAAACAGAAAAAGCTGACATTTAAGTCAGCTAGTTTGTCTTCTAAAAAGGACACCTATTTTTCTAGAAGAGGATTTTCCAGTAGAAAATAGATAATAGCTAGCATTTCACAGCATTTAAAATTGTGTGAAGTGCTTTACCAAAAAATATGCCTCTTTTTATCCTCATGACAACCCCGGGATATCCATTTCACAGAACAGAAAGCTGACTTACCCATATTCAGTAAGAGACTATTCAATATGAGACTGGATTGGAACTCGGGTTTTCCTAAGTCCAGTTCTCTCTCCAATGTACTAACAGATCTGTAGGATAGATCAGCTAGAAGTGAACTGGACTAGATCCGAGGGTCATAGCCTTTTTTGTGTGTCCTGGATCTTTTGGCACTCTGGCAAAACCTATGGATTTTTTTCTCATAATCATGTTTTTAAATCATCAAATAAAATACAAAGATAAATCACTTTCCTCCAGAAAAATGGAGACAGAGAGAGAAAGTGAGATTCAGGAGAGAGAGAAATAAGGGGGGGGAAGAGGGAGAGGGAGAAGGAAAGAAAAAAATAATATACATACATATATATGTGTATATATATATGTATATATGTGTATATATATGTATATATGTGTATATATGTGTGTGTATATATACATATATATGTGTGTGTGTATATATATATATACACATATATATGTATTAGAAGCTCACAGATCCCAAGTTAAAAATTTCTGGACTGGAGGAAAAGGGGTTCCCCAGCCCAGAGTCTCCCCCTGACTGTTCCCTCCTGTTTTATGGACAAGTTCCCCAGCTCTGCAAGGACCCCAGTGCCTCTTTACCTCTGGCCCTTTCCGTTTCAGAAAAGGCTTATTTATCTTGTGTATTTGGCTCAGTACCAACAACAGGGACCTTGGTCGCCTAGGGAAGGGGGAAAGGGAAAGGCAGGGAAAGTTTTGTTTACAGTAATTTAGCCTTGACTGCCCTCAGACATAGCCCCATGGAAACTCGGTCCTGGGTTGGAGAAGGGACAGTAGTTTATAGTACAAATCAGCTTCCAGGCATTTTCTCTTTGGAGTCTCATGGCAGGCAGTGAGTGAAATGGGTGAAATGGGACCCACAGGGTTACATATCCTAGTGTACTGCTGAAGAAAGTGAGTTCTAGAGAGCCTTCCTAGAAAAATGCCAAAGGGATCTTTGGTCACCCCCTCCTACTCCATAAACCTCAGTGGTTCCCTATTACCTCTAGAATTAAATAGAGCATCCTTTCCCTGGCACTCAATGTCCCTCATTGCTTGACCCCTTCCTCCCTTTCTAGTCTGCTTACATTTATCTCCTCTCTGTGAACTCTCTGTTCTGGTAACACTGGATCCTTTGCTGTGATTCCCACAACTCTCTTTATCTCTCAGCTCCATTCATTGCCAATGATTGCCCTCCATTCCCTTTCCTCATCCGTAGAAAGGAATATATGGTTCCATGATCCTGAGGATGACCCAGTCCAGAGAGGAAAGATGAGATTTACATACAGAAAGCAATTACAGAATCATTCTGACTGCATAGGAGGAGAGGTCCTCATGGTACCAAGGCTAATATCTTGCTTAAGGGGAAAGGACCCTGGGCTTATATGAGCCATTGCTAGTTGTAAGAGGCAGAAGTGCTTAAGCCTGACTCAAATACTGACTCTTAATGCAAAGTACCAAGCCTCAGTTTCCCCATCTGTTAAATGGAGTTACATCACCAGGCTGTTGTGAGGAGTGAGATGGGCATGAAATCAACCATTCTTATCAATTACTAGATGGTCCATTTCTTAGGAGCCTAGGAGTTCAAACTCTTCATTTGAACAGAACCAAGGCAGTAAAGAGACATCCCCAGGATTACGCAGATGAGGCTAAATTTGAATCCAGGGCTTCTAGATTCCAAGTTCCATATCCAGTATACTTTGTTAGGCTGTCTCTCTAACTAATAACAATGATAATCTGATGTTTAAATGGCACTTTGACATTTGCAAAGCAAATATTTCATTCTCACAAAAGCCCGGGAGATCTCATGGATGAAAAAATGAAGCTTAGAGGAGTTGTGATGTATTCAGGTCACCCAACTAAGAAGTGTCAGAAATAGCTTTGAACCGGAGTCTTTCTTGAGCTGACTCCCTCAGCCTATCAACTCCAGGGCTCTGATCTGGGCCATCGTGATAAAGGCTGATAGTATGTTGGTGTATTAGGGATCTGTCCTGGAGACAAACCCTTTAGCACTGAGCAATAGAGGAGATGTTGGCTGGTGGGGGTGAGGGTCCGGGTGCCCTGGAAGGATGCACTTAAATCACTGAACAGAAATGGCTGTTGCTGACTATATCTGGGTCCGGCATGGGACTGATGAGTTTGGAGTTTGAGGAACTTCGTATTAAACTATCTCAATTTGGGGCTTTTGGGGAGGGGGTATATCCCCCCATACAAATGCACCCTTCAAAGCAGCTTTTAAACACATAGGATGAGGAGAATCATAGCGGTTCCTTCCCCAAACACCCCTTCTAATATGAAGAGTCTTTGGAGGAAAACACCGATCCTTTTCAGGAATTTGGAAGATGGGGAAAATCCTTCTTAAATCCCTGGAAGGTGGGGAAAAATCCACCCCAAAACACCCAGACAGGCAAAGGCAGCCCTGTCAGAAACTTAGTCCTTTCCCCTGAACCATCCCCCCTTTTCCCCCTCCTTCCCTCTCTCTTTTCCTCTCTCCTTTCACTTCCCTTTCTTTCTTCCTCATTTAACTCCTGCGTTCTCCCATCCTCCCCAGCTAGGGAAGCAGAAATATGACTTGCTCGGTTACTGTGGAAACAAAGCTGGTGTCACTCAGAAGGGAAGAGATTTCTCATTGGGCAAGGGGGGAGGGAGAAAAAGGATGGGGGAGGGGAGATGGAGACAGAAAGACTTGTGGCTTGGACACCTGGGTGTGTGTTTTCTTTTGGTATATTGTGGAAGCAAGGCTGGGATTCTCGAGCTGCACTTTCCACCCCCTCATCCCCAACTCAAAGTTATCCCCCTTCCCCAAATCCCCCTAGACTTTTTCTTCTAAGGTTGCTAGTTGTGTGATCTTAGGCAAATCATTTTACTGCCTTCCCCCCTCTCTCTAAAAAAGAGAGGAAGGGACTTGATCACAAATTCTGAGAGTTGGAAGGGAGCCAGTGGTGATCCAGTAAGAATCTTTAGCTGAGGTCCATGAACTTGATTTTTGACAATTTTTTTTGGCTGGCTATTTTGTTGTTGTTCAGTCGTGTCCAACTCTTTGTGACCCCATGTAAGGTTTTCTTGACAGAGCTACTGGAGTAGTCAGACACTGACTTCTCCAGCTCGTTTTATAGAAGAGGAAACTGAGGCAAAGAGAGTGAAATGACTTGCCCAGCTAGAAAGTGTCTGAGGTTGGATTTGAACTCTGGAAGATGAGTCTTTCTGACTTCAGACTTGGTGCTTTGTGTACTATGGCATCCCCTAGTGGCCCTCAGATAGCATTATTTCAATATAATGTGTTTCCTTTGTAATTCCGTATCTTAGAGTCATTCGAAGTTATTATTCTTGGTAAGACCCTCAAAAGAGGGTTGAGACACACAAAAAGGGGTAGGAACCCCAGGAAAGATCGAATATGAAACTAATCCCTATTATAAAATGTCTGATAAGTGGTCTCCATCCATGTTTTCCCGGTTTGTAAAAGGAGAGAATTGGATTAGATGAGCTCTAAATCCAGCTACAGATCTTTGCAAATATTTATAGTTGTGATCAGGGAGGAAGTGGCATCTATAGATAGAATGCTAACCCTGGGATCAGGAAATAAAAAAAAAAACTAGGTTCAAATAACATCTTGAATACTTACTAAGATCCTATACATCTCTAACCCTGCTGAATCTCAGGAAACTCTTCGTGGGGGAGTCTGGACATTAAGGAGATCCATAGATGTTGCCTGATTGGGGATGGGGTGGGAGTTCGGTGCAAGAAAACAAAAACAAAAATTGGTGAATGATCCAGATGCACTCTCCAGCTCTGAAAGTCCCAAAGGCAGCCATTGTTCATGTCACCAGTCTTTCTACCCAATGGACACTTCAGCATTCTTGGCTTATTGCTTCCCCTGTAATCTAGTCTACTCTTCCCTCTGGATTGTAAACCTATAGGCCATGGACCCTGACTTATTTATCTTTATTTATATCCTCGAGTTTAAGACTAGAAGAGACTTTAGACATCATCTCGTTTATTTTTCTCCATTTTACCAGGTTGGGACAATGGAGTTTAAAAAGAGTGAGATGATTTGCCCAGAGGTTGTTTTGCTTGGAAGTTGTGTGTGATCTGGACCTGCAATTTCATCACCTACTTCTTCATGAGGCTAAAATGAGATAATATTTGTAAAGGACTCTGCAAAACTTAAAGATAACTACTGCTATTTCCTCTTCCCTCTCTTCTCTCCTTTTCTCTCCCCTGCCCTCTTCTCTCCTCCCCTTCCTTCCTTTCTCCTCTCCTCCTTTCCTCTCCCTTCCCCTTTCCTCTCCTTTTCTCTCTTCCCCTCCCTACCTCCCTTTCTCTCCTCTCTCCCTTTTTCATTTAACACAGGAGCAGACTTAGTTAAGTGACTTGCCCAGGCTCAGTTTGAATCCAAGTCCTATGACTCCAAATTCAGCACTCACTCTACTTAGCCACTTTTCTTTAGAGTCCAAATAAATGAGGCTTTGATCAAGTCTAAGGTTATAGCAAGTGGCAGAGCCTGGGTTTAAACCCAGAGGTGTCATGTGCAGAGAGCCACTAGAGGGTGTCATAGTGCACAGAGTGCAGGAAGACTCCATGAGTTCAAGTCCAGCCTCAGACACTTTCTAATTCTGTGATCCTGGACAAGTCACTTCACCCTGTTTGTCTCAGTTTCCTCATCTGTAAAATGACCTGGAGAAGGAAATGGTCAACCACTCCAGATGGTCTAATGGTCTCATTTTGCAGGTGAGGAAAGCAGTCCAAGAAGGGCAAATCCTTATCCAAAGTCTCATGGGTTGTGTCCAAGACATGATTTGAACGCAGGACTTCTGGGTCCAGAGAAAGTCCTCTTTCTATCTGTAGTGCTTAACAGAGCTGAGAAGCAGACGTCCAATAAAATTAGATTAGTGGGTTTGGGAACTTTTGTGACTGTTGGGTGTTAAGTGTCTCTGGGATGACAGTGAACATTTCCATTCTCTCATCAGACTTCTGCAATAATGGCCGATGAGCCACCTTTGCTTAAAGCCTTCCATTGAGGGCAAAGCCCTTCTTCTGATAGCTCTAATTGGTAAGAATCATAAGAACAGGCAGCGAGGTGGCCCAGCAGAGAGCATGCTGGACCTAGAGCCAGGGAGGACCTGAGTTCAAATTTTCCTCAGACTCACGTATTATCTGTCGGACCCCAAAGAAGTAACAATCTTTTCATCCTCGGTTTCCCCATTGTAAAACAGAGCTAACAATACCACCCACCTCCCAAGGATATTGTGAAGATCCAATGGGATGAATCTTTTGCTTTACGAACCTGAAAGGGTCATGGAAATGGCATTTTGGGGATTAGGAAGGTTTTCCTTAAATTCATTCAAGCCCATCTCTTCCTGAGTTTCAGATCTTGCTCCTATCTTTGCTGTCTTGGATCAAACCAAATCCTTTTCTCCTTCATGGAGACAAACCTTCCAGTACTTGAAGACAGTTGTCATCCTCTGCCCCCCACAATGCTTCCCTTCCCCAGGACAGACATACCCGGTTCCTTCAGCTGCTGCTCATAAGCCAGGATCTTACCTGTCCGAAGTCACCTACCAGTGGCAGTCTCCAAACCACATCTCTTCCTCTTTTCCAAAGCAACACCATGGGAGATGATGTCAGAGGCCTTGTCCCTGTTGAATAACAGAGGTGGTAAGGGCTGTAGAATGTAGAAGGGCAGAGCTGGAAGGAGCCTAGAATATGGACTGTCAGAGCTGGGGAGGACCTGGAGAACCCAAGGTCAGAACAACATGGAAAGGGATGGCAAAGGCTGGGGCCGGTCCTCGTCCACACGGCTGCACTCTCCCACTGGCCCTAGGACGGCCACTAGTCTCTCTGCTGTCTCAGAAGCAGCCGAAGCTTTTGGGATGGAAGGGAAAACCCTCCTGATGGCAGAACTCTACCATTAGGCAAAGCCAGTGCCATGCCCTGCAGGGGTCCAAATGCTCACTGAGGGCACGTGGGTCTGAATCTCAGAGGTGGGACCCCCGGCTAACAGCAGCCCACCCACCACCCAGTCATGGGGAGGCAGCACAAGCCTAGTCACCCTGACTTATTGTGATCACTCAATCAACCAGCACTGGTTAACCTTCCGTTATGATGAGCCGGCTTTGACGTCATTGCCTCTTCTCCCCCTGCCCTAAGCTGCCTGTTTTCAGCCCTCCAGGGAACAGGAGTCATGACTTGCTGTGGTGCGTTGGGCAGTAGAGATTATCTCAGCTGAGTCTCACAGCCCTGTGAAGGAGGTGCTGTTGTTATCCCTGTTTTTCAGATGAGAAAACTGAGGGCAGAGATCCCAGCTAGGAAGTACAACTTAGTAAGCAAGCTTCTGAAACAGGCTTGGAACATAAGGCTTCCTGTCTCCAAATCAGGTGGTCCCAGCATCACCAGGTGCAGAGATCTGTGACCTGACTCATCTCTGATTGTTTGTAGTCAGGTATGGAGAGTCCCTCTCTTCCTCTCCCTCCTCCCACCTTCCCCCCTCCTCTTTCCTTCTCCCTCTCCCCTTTCTCTGTCTCTCTGTCTCTATCTCTCTGTCTCTCTCTGTGTCTGCCTTTCTGTCTCTGTCTTTGTCTCTCTGTCTCTGTCTGTCTCTCTGTCCCTGTCTGTCTATCTGTCCCTGTGTCTCTGTCTCTCTGTGTCTCTGACTCTCTCTGACTCTTGCTCTCTCTCTTTCTTTCTCTGTCTCTCTGTCTCTCTCTGTGTCTCTGTCTCTGCCCTCTCTCTCCATGACCTCAGGGTAGGGGGAAGGCCATGAGGGAGGTGAGCCAGCTCTGGGCCCCAAGCCCTCCCTCCCTGGTGCCAGGGAGAGGACCTGTGGCTCCGGCAGCAGGAAATCGGCCGCGGCTAGCCCGCCAGCCCGCATTTCCACCGAGGTGACGTTCCACAGACTTCCTGTGCTCTGCCTCTTGAAAAGCAGAACGTGAGTCCCGGGGGAGCCCTGGCAGATCTGCTGCCCCTCCCCCTCTGCACACCTCCAACTGGGCTCCAGTTCCTCGCATCCCTCCCCCCTCCTCCCAGATGATGGAGAGCTGCAGTCCTCCCTGCCAACTGGGAGTTCTCTATGTAAACATGGCTCCAGAGAGAAGGGCTGGCTCCTCCTCCAGGCCTTTCCTGCTTTCAGGAAGAGTCTTGAATCATCAGCAGGGAGAAGAGAGCACCCAGGGACTCTCTGGACCCCAGGCACAGAGCCCCAGAGTCTCAGAATCACAAAGAGCGGGAGCTGAATGGGAAGCCTGGAACATCAGAGATGAGACAGAGGAGCTTTAGAACCTAGAATGTCGGAGCTGGGAGGAAGCTTAGAATATGACTATGAGAACCTAGAGAGACCTTAGAACACAGGATGCCAGGGACCTTAGAATATGGATGAAAAACCAAGAGAGATCTTAAGATCTTAGAACATAAGATGTCAGAGCTGGGAGGGACCTTAGACTGAATATCAGAACTAAGAGAGACCTTAGAACATAGAACATCAGAGCCGGGAAGCTTGGAACACAGAATATCAGAATTCAGAGAGATCTTAGAACATAGACTTAGACCGTCAGAGCTAGAGGGAGCTTAGACTGTGGAATGTCGGAGCTGGAAAGGGATGCTCGAGATAACCTAGCTCATCCTTTTTCTTTTCCAAACTGAGGCTCACAGAGTAGTGAGTGACTGTGAATCAGGGTGCTGGTTCAGCCTTGTGTGTGTTGAGAAGAAAGGGGAAGGGGACAATCTGTATGTGCCAAGGTGTGTTTCAATAACAAAAGTCTTCTAAATAGAGAGATTTGCTCTCTGGACAGGACTGGAACCCGGACTCTTTGCTCTGTAGAGAGGGCTGGGGAAGAGGCTTGGCAAGGCCAGTTTTGGGCCTGGGGCTGGAGAAGAGGCTTGGCAAGGCCAGTTCTGGGCCTCGGGCTCTCTTAGGAGGTTCCTCCTTTCTCCCATTGCCCACTGACCTGTGGGATTAGAGTTGGGGCACCCAAAAAGCCCTATCACCCGAGCAGAAGGAAGCGGTTGCTCTCTGCAGAACGCAGGAGGAGGAGGAAGAGGGGCGGGAGCCTGGATGAGGTTTCACAAAGCCTTCCCAGACAGCATGGGTGCCTCTCCTCTCTGCTGGATCATCAGCCCCCCCCCCAACCCCCCGTGGGCAGCTGCCATCGGGAACACCAGCAGTGGGTGGCAGGTTTAATTATAGCGTATATTTAGACCAACAGAGAAAATGAGGGTGGGTGGGTTGAAATGCTGTGACCACGTGCCCCACTGAAGGGGAGCAGGGAAGAATCTTGCTTTAAACACAGTCTCCTGGGCACAAAAAACACCAGGAAACCTCAGAACTAGAGAACTGGGAGCTGAGAAAGCAGCTAGCCCGGCCTCTTCATCTCCCACAAGAAAACAGGAGCTCTGAGAAGTGAAGCCTTTTGCCTTCGGTCACACAGCCAATCGCTAGCAAGGTGAAGGTTCAAACCCAGGTTTCCTACCTTCCAACCCATGGATCTTTCTACAGCATCACCCCACTTTTCTATACAGGGACTAAGCTTTTAATGAGGAGGATCAAAGAACACAGGTCTACATCTCAAAGGAAACCCAGGGGGCCAACTAGTGCAGTCCCCTTATTTTTAACAAATGATGAAACTGAGGTACAGGAAGGGTAAGTCACTCGTCCAAAGTCTACATAGAAGAGAGAGGTCCTCTGACCCCATATTCTCACTATCTACACCTGGGCTCTCGAGAAGGTTTGTGGTGGTGTAGAGAAGCTCACCTCTCTAGTTCTTGGACTGGGTAGTGATGCTCCCCATGCCCATATCACCTGAAGTATAGCGAGGAATTAGTTTTAGAGCTGCCCTGTAGTTTCAGCCCCCTCTACCCAAAAAAAGAAGTTGCTACCCCAGTCTATACATGTTTCTATGCCAACTGAGTGATGCAGTGAGTAGAGCACTAGACTCAAAGCCAGAAAGATTTGAATTCAAATCTGGCCTCAGTAATCTCCTAGCAAACGTTGGGCAAGTCATTTATATGCCACCTGCCTCAGTTTCCCTAAGTGCAAAACTGGATTAATACTAACCACTACCTCTTGGGATTATGAGGATCAAATGGGATATTATTTGTGCCTGCCTCAGTTTCCCCAAGTGCAAAATTGGGTCAATAATAACTACATCATAATGTTAGAGGATCAAATGGGATAGTATTTGTGCCTGCCTCAGTTTCCCTAAGTGCAAAATTGGGTCAATAATAACTACATCATAATGTTAGAGGAACAAATGGGATAGTATTTGTGCCTGCCTCAGTTTCCCCAAGTGCAAAATTGGGTCAATAATAACTACTTCATAATGTTAGAGGAACAAATGGGATAGTATTTGTGCCTGCCTCAGTTTCCCCAAGTGCAAAATTGGGTCAATAATAACTACTTCATAATGTTAGAGGAACAAATGGGATAGTATTTGTGCCTGCCTCAGTTTCCCCAAGTGCAAAATTGGGTCAATAATAACTACTTCATAATGTTAGAGGATCAAATGGGATAGTATTTGTGCCTGCCTCAGTTTCCCCAAGTGCAAAATTGGGTCAATAATAACTACTTCATAATGTTAGAGGAACAAATGGGATAGTATTTGTGCCTGCCTCAGTTTCCCCAAGTGCAAAATTGGGTCAATAATAACTACGTCATAATGTTAGAGGATCAAATGAGATAGTATTTGTTAAGCTTCAGGCACATAGTAGGTACTTAATAAACACTTGTCCCTCTTCCCTTCTCATTTACTATGTATCTGTCTCATCTACTATGTAGCTATCTTATATGTATCTAGTTAACCTCTCATGTTAATCCCTCACATTAGAATGGAAGATCTTTCTTCCAATCGCCAGCATGTAGCATAATAAGAGTTCTTTGATAAATGCTAGTGAATAGACTCCGAGACCCTGGTCAGGGTTACCCCCTCGAGTCTCAGTTTCCTCAGGATGCTGAGCTAGATGGCATCTGAATTTCCTCTTGGCAATAAATCCATGATCCTAAGTTCTCGAATGTGGAAGAGAACAGTAAACAAAGAACTAGGAAAGAGGAGATAACTGGAAACAGGTAGACAGGAAGGATTTCACCAAGGAATGGGACTTGGTTGAAACCTGAGAAATGGGTGGGATTTAACATAGAGTAAAAGGAGAAGGGTGGGATGCATTCAGAACGAAATGGGAATGAGCCTGGGTTGGTTTCCCAATCCACACCAGATTCTGTTGCTTTGTTTTGTGCCTCAGTTTCTCCATTCGAACAAGGGTACCAACATCCCTGATTGCTGGAGGAGTGCTTTAGGTAGGGTGTAAAGTAGAACAGTACCTGAACTCAGAGACAGAATTGAGTCGAGTCAAACAGAACGGCACGTACTTTAAATCCCTCCCCTATAAAGTGGGCATAATGATACTTCCAGCACGTAGCCCCCATAGGTTGACAGGAGAAAAGTGCTTTTTTTTTAAACCCTCGGGGTTTTACGTGGATGTGAATTTTGCCTGTAGTAAGCTTACGCAAATATTTATAGACTGGAATAGGCTGAGACTGAATTGAATTTGTTCATGTTGTCTCTGGGGATTTGGAACGAGGAAACTTGGCCACCAGAGCCCTCCTATCAGGGTGATGGCGGGCTCCCCAGCCCAGGGGAGGAGAAGCTTCTGCCAGGTGACAATCAAGCCCATTATTCCTGACCCTCTCCCATCCAGCTAAAGTTGCTTAGAGAGGCAGTGTGGGAGATCTCCTGGGGACGCAAGTGGGGTTTGGACTCCAAGGTGTCTGGAGTGCTTTGGGATTTGGAGATTCTGACCCCGGGAGCTCTGGTTTTGTAGACAAAAGACCTGGACCCCCTCCTGGATGGCCCTTTCTTTCTGTGAGATGTTAGGCAAAGCTCTTTATAGATCCGGAGCTCTGTTTCCTTATCCTGAAATGGCATTAAAATTACTTGCAAATGACTCTCCTTACCCCACAGTGTGCCAGTGGGAAGAGTGCTTTGGGAACTGGATGGCATGATGAGAATGAATGGGAACTATTAATATGGTTTGGCTTCTATTCAAACTCATTTCTCTCCTTGGTCACCGAAGCTCTTCCCCTAAGTGTTGGGGATGGGGGTGGGAACCTTGTTATTCTTGACCTTGTAGGGCAGCCAATGAGAGACATTGCCCCGTGGCCTATGATGTCATTGTCCAATGCTGCGGGCTGTCCTGGGAACAGTACCACTATGGGTTATGGGTCAGGTCCCAGGATAGGATCTGGGACCATCCCAGTAGACTTGAGCTAAAGGGACCTCTCTCTCTCTCTCTTTCTTTACAGCTCTTCTGAAGTCAGTCCTCAGGTCCCAGTGACCAAGATGGCGGCCAAACAACCTCCACCCCTCATGAAAAAGCACAGCCAGACGGACCTGGTGAGCCGCCTGAAGACCCGAAAGATCCTTGGAGTGGGAGGAGAGGATGATGATGGAGAAGTGCACCGGTCCAAGGTGAGGAGCCTTCTTTAAGGAGCATGGGGTTTGCCTGGAACAGTTAGATTGATTGGTGGATGCAAAGGAAAAGGAAAGCAAGAAGGGCAAAGAAAGAGGGAGGGAGAGGGGACCCAATTCCAAGACTCCTTCTTATGTAGGGATTCAAGGAGACAGTTCCTCTCTATCCCAGTCCCCCAGGATTGTGATCAAGGGGTCTTGATAACTGGCTGATATTTCCCAAAGGAGAAAAGGAATTCCTCATGATGGTACTCTCCCCAAATGGGTCACAAAAAGTGGACATGACTGGAAAACAACTAAACGTCAACCTAAATCACATTGGTGAACAGGTTGGACTGTCAAGAAAGTCACCGATAGCCTATGGTTTCCATCCTTGGAAAGAACTTCCAAATAGATGAGATGATTTGAGTATTCCACCGTTAACTTATCTTACGTTTGAGGTCTACTAAAATCCCCGCATGGTTTTCCCAACAATCTTCTCCTCCATCTTGTATTTGTAAGGTCCATATTTTAAAAAGGAAGTATAAGACTTTACCTTTATCCCTACAAAATTGCATCATACTGGGTTCTGCCTAGTGAGTTGGGGGCAGCTAGATGGTGCAGTGGATAAAGGGAAATGAGTTCCCCTCTGTCAGCAAAGCTCAATCTCCCTGAGCTGTGGAGATCCATTTTATGGATCAGAATCACTGAGAGGCAACAGAGTACTGAGCACATGGCAAATAGCAGTGGACCCTGGCTTTCATTCTAGTTCTGATACCATCTAGGTAACATGGGGGAAGTTCCCTCTCTGGACCTCAGTTTCCTCACTGGTAAAATGGGGGACTTGGATTGGACGAACCCCGAATGCAGTTAGGTGTGATGACTTTCTGAAGGGGTTATGGGAAGCTTCAGTGGGCTACCCTGTGAGGATGGAGGAGGGCTCATTCTCCAATTTTGCCTTTCCTGGCCTATGCTAAGATTTTGTCCTGGCCTGGGGCATGGAGTGGCTCTCCCCCTTTCTCCCTCTTATCATCCTTGCTTGTGTTAGCTCAATTACCCCTCTGCATCTCCCCCTGCCATTTTCACCTTCTCTTTCTCAATGGCAGATCAGCCAGGTCCTGGGAAACGAAATCAAGTTTGCTGTCCGGGAGCCTTTGGGACTCAGGTGAGTGGAGGTAGAAAGTGTCTCCTCCCTTCCCTTTCTCTTTGCAACATGTGCAAAGAGAAAGGGAAGGGTGGGGGAGAAGATGGAGAGCAGAGGAGGCCCCAGCCAGACCCTTAGCTCCATTGTTCTCTCCCAGACCCTTGCTCTCTTTCTCTCCAGGCCTGCTGGCTAGAGGGGTCTTGGTGGGGAGCGGGGGATGGGGCATTCCCTTTGCCTCTGGGAAGGAAGGGCAAAGGGAGGGAGGGGGCTATTCTAGGCTATAATCCACGTCTTCTCTGCAGGGTCTGGCAGTTTGTGTCGGCTGTGCTCTTTTCCGGGGTTGCCATCATGGTAAGGAAGACCACAGCTTACCCCCCCTCCCCCACTCTGCCTCCCCTGGTTCTTCTGTCAATTTGCCCAAGAGGATTTGCTCAGCTCCCCCCGGATCCAATAGGGGCACACCAGTGGTCTCTGCCTCATCCTACTTATAATAAACCCACAATGGGTCACTCAGCTGCACCTGACCACAAAGAGAGGGACCCCATTCCTGTCCTCGGGGAACTTACACAGGGAACCCCATGGGCCAGACCATTCTTTGCCCCACTAGGCCCCACAGCCTGTTTCCTGAGCCGTCCCCTCTCCCTCTCCCTTCATAAAACCCACCATCTCCCACTTTCCAGTTGCTCCTGGGTGGGAGGGGGGATACAAAATGGTGAAGAACCCCTGGCTCTGGAGTCAGAGGATTGAGGCTTCATTCCTGCTTCTGACACTGGCAGATCTTAGCTGAGGCTTCCAATCCCTGCGCCTCAGTTTCCTCATCTGTAAAGTCAGGGAGTCAGCTTCCATGGGCCTTTAATGACTTCAGCCTGACTGCTGCCTGGGTTTTGCCTTGGGAGGTCGGATTTCTTTGGGGGGCGCTCCTAGCCTTCCCCTTCACCAGGTCCCCCGCCTCTCCTTTCAGGCCCTCGCCTTTCCTGATCAGTTGTTCGATGCTGTCTTCGACGGAGCTGAGGTGAACAGCAAAACTCCAATCCGTCTCTATGGAGGGGCGCTCCTCAGTGAGTAGGGAGGGGGCGTAGGGGGTCACCTTTCCAGGGAGGAATCAGGTGGGGTAGCTCAGGGAGAAGGACGCAGAACTTTGGAGTTGGGGCAGCCAGAGGCCGTCTCCATCCACAAGCGAATATTGCTCTGAGTCCCTGCCGCTCTTCTGCCTGGGCTCCATGAGAGGGGAGTGCCGTCTGGGATGGAGAGGGGCCTTCCTTTCCTGAGGGCTCACTAATTCTGCCAGGGCAGGAAAGAGCCTCTGGGTATTCCTGAGAGTAAAGGGAGCGCCCTGGACTGGGGTGGGTCTGTCCTTACCCCTTTGTCATGGCTTCTTCCGACTTGGGGCAAGTCCACCTGTGGCACTTGGAAAGTCCCTTCACATCTCCAGGTCTCGGTTATCCAACCTGTAGGGTGGGAGGGCTGGAACAACAGAAAGCGGCTTGGGGCCATGGAGAAAAGGCCTTGGCTCCAGAATCAAAACACCCCAGAACTTATCAAAGGGGACTTCACTTTATGACTCAGTTTCCCCATCTGTAAAATAAAGGGGCTGTAATAAATGGTCTCTAGCTGTAGACCCTGAACATGGTGGTCAATCCCTTGAGTGGCTCCCTTGAACCTGGGGTGCCACCTTGTGGCAAAATTGAAGATAGCAGCTCAGCATGGCATTGCCCTAAATAATATCCTCCTCCTCCTCCTCCTCCTCCTCCTCCTCCTCCTCCTCCTCCTCCTCCTCCTCCTCCTCCTCCTCCTCCTCCTCCTCCTCCTCCTCCTCCTCCTCCTCCTCCTCCTCATCATCATCATTTTCCTCATTATCACCATCATTTAATGAAACTCTTATAAACAACATTCTCGTGACATGGGGCTGTGAGCATTGACTTCATTTTACAAAGGCTTGAAAAAGGGAAGTGACCTGCCTCAGAAAAGCCCCTGAATCTTGACCTTCTTCCACTATGGCCACGGCGCCTCAGAGCTGGGGAGGCTGTGGGGAAAGCTTTCCCTGGGGGTCAAGACGGTCGTATTTCCCCTTAGTTCAGATACTTACTAGATGCGTGAACCTTTGCCAGTCACTTGGCATCTGTCTGCCTCAGTTTCCTCATCTAGAAAATAGAAACTCCCTCCCAAGCTTGTTGTGAGAGAATATTTCAAACCTTGAAGACTCTACTTGACTAATTATTTTAATATACACACAAATAAATAGTTAATTATATATTTATTTAATATAAATAAACTTAAGTTTAAGGACCACTGAGTCCAACCTCTTCATTTTAAAGTGAGGAAAGGAGAGCGGGAGTGATTTATTGATGGCTTTCGGAGCTGCCCAGCTGGTAAAAGGGAAGGAACGGGAGCTCATGTTCTCAGAGGAGGAAACTGAGGAATACGGAGAGGAAGAGACGTATAAGGTCACAAGGAAGAGTTTAGAAGCACGTTGGTAGGAAGAACAGATTTGCCACCAGAGAGCAGAGCCCTGGGAAAACCCCTAACAGGGAGAGGTTCGGAGCCGGAAAAGGTCCCTCCCAGCTCTTAGGGACTCAGGGGCCTTGGGTCTGGGGACAGACAGGGATGGAGATGGGAGAGGTCCCCTGTCCCTGCAAGTCCCCTTTTATCTCCACCCTGATTATCCTTTCCATAAGTAGCTTGTGCATGAGGTGCGAGGAAGCTTAAAAGAGTCTGCCCTTTGGGGAGGACAGAGGGGAGGACTGTTTTTTGGGGAACCAGGGTCCACTCACCCCAGAGCCTGCTCTCTCCCTCCACCTCAGGCATCTCTCTCATCATGTGGAACGCCCTCTACACAGCCGAGAAGGTCATCATCCGCTGGACCCTGCTCACTGAGGCCTGCTATTTTGGGGTGCAGTTCTTAGGTGAGTTGCTAGAGGGGAGACCTTAGGAGACCTTTTAATCCAACATTCCCATTTGGCAGATGAGAAAGCTGAGATCCAGAGAGGCAGTTAGTAAGGGAGAGAGGACTGGAACCCAAGGTCTTCTCACTCCAAATCCGGTTTCTCACTGACTCGACAATGGGTTGTGTCCTTCTCACCAAACATCAGCCCAGGACAGGTGGACAGGGCATTCCCACCATCACTCGTCCCCCCAAAACCTCCGGGGCTGGATGCGGGTTGGCGGAAGAATCTTGTTTGTTCGGTCTTTATTCTCATTTAGTTAGACTTCGAGGAGGTACTTCGGGGAAGAGAGTAGGGTACGGGCAGACCCCAATCACTGGGTCTCTTTGGTAGCAGAGTCTGATATCCTTGAGCTGGTCTTCCTTACCCCACTAATGACCCCAGGACTCCCTGATTTTTCTAACAATCTCTTGCATCCCTCTGACATGGTCATTGCTCTTCTCTCTTCATTCTTAAGGACAACTAGGCACCAAAGTAGATAGAATCCTAGATTTGGCGTGAGGGAGACCCGATTTAAAGCTTGCCCCTGATCTACACTACCTGGATGAGTCACTTAACTTCTCAGCCTCAGACTTCTCATCTGTAAAATGGGAGAAATAATAACACCTAACTCATGGGGTTGTTGAGGATCAAATGAAATCACTTTTTTTTTCAATTGACAAAAATGTATTCTTCCTTGCTCCCATTTTCCTAACCCTTCCCCTACTGTTGGAAAGGAAAAAGAAATAAAAACAAACTTATAATACCTAGGCAGTCAGAAAACAGATGCTTCATTGGCCATATCCAAAAAATAGGTCTCATTCTGCACCTGAGTTCGAGGTGAGTAGCATTATGTAGAATTATCTCATTCAAGATAAGCTTATCTTATTATGTGAATAAATTTATGTATTTATAAAACACTTTTATGTTTTATAAATACATAAATTTATTCTCATAAATGATGGCTATTGGTATTAATCAATAAGCAGTTATTAAGCACCTGTTGTGTACTGGCCACTATATTATTCACTGGGGATACAAGGACAAAAACTTAAGGACTCCAGCCTTCTATGGGGCCCACACAGCATGTGATCTGATAGACAAATATGGAAAGGAGTGATTTGAGCAGAGAGGGCAAGGAGAGCTGGGGAGGTTGAGGAAGGGCTGTATAAGGGATATGGTGGAGATGGGGTAAAGAGGATGGAAATGGGACCAGCTGGTGAAGGGGAACAGGGCGAAAGAAGCTCTGGGAGGAGCCGGGCTGGGAGGGTATTTTCTGCTGGAGGAGACTGCTGCTAGCAGGAGTCACTGAGCATCTTGAAATGACCTGGTTAGTTCTGAGCTTTAGGAAAATCTCCTTACGTGTTGAGTGTGGGCTGAGAGAGGCTCGAGGGAAGAGGGGATGAGGGAGGGTTCATGAGGCAAGAGAAGGGGGGACTCGGGGTGCTCTGGGGGTAGGGAGCACTCCCGAATCTCAGCATCTTCTTCCCATTGTTTCTTTCAGTCACCACTGCCACCCTGGCAGAGAACGGGCACGTCTCTCCGGGGGCCCTGTTCCTCCTTGCCAGCCGCCTCATCTTCATCCTCGTCAGCATTTACTACTATTACCAAGTGGGCCGGAGAGCCAAGAAGGCCTAGGAGCCCCGTCCGTCCCTGGGCAGAGATGTCAGGGGTGGGCTGACCTGCCTGTGCTTCCCTGGCACAGGGGCACATTGGGAGATTTTACTTTTTGGTTTGTCTTTTTCGTCTACTAGAGGGGGTGCCCTCTCCCTGTCCCCAGAGGGCTCAGCTCCTGGCTCGGGCAGCTTAGCCTGCCTTGGCTCAGTGAGTTTTCACGTCCTAACCAGCCCCTGGCCCTAGAATTGGAGCCGCCCCTGACCCCGGCAGCTGGGACCACCGTGTAGCCACTGGCTTCCCCCTGAGAAATCTCTCTAGACCACGAGTAGGTACCTGAGACTTCCCGAGAGAGGAAAGGAGCTGGTCTAGACTTTGAGGACGCAGAAGCAGCAGGGACAGTGTGGAAAGAACCCTGGATTTGGAGGCAGGAGAGGTCAAAGCCTGGTGGTCTTCCTTACCTGTGTGATCTTGGCCCAGTCACTTGATATCCCTCAGTATTTTTCTCATGTATAAAATGAGGAGATCTTGATCTCCAAGGGCTCTTTCTGGCTCCAAACCCAAGACCTGTGACTAGATCAGACAACTGAAGGTCCCTGGGGACAAACAAAAGCATCTCTTTCTACTGGGACAGACTGGACGTAGGGGCAGGCCGAGAGGCCCACCTTCGCCCACTGGGGATCTCCGGCCTTTGGGCTTCTGCTGGTCACGGCTGCTGAATCCCCGAGTTGGCTCTCCCATTCCAGGCTACACGAGGGTTTGAGAACAGGGGGTGGAGATGGGAACAGCCCCATACACGGGCTCAGCAGAGATCTTGGGACTACTCCCACGTCCTTTGGGAGGAAGGATTTCCAGGGACCCAAAAGCTGCCCCAGAGATGCTCTCCTGACCTCCCAGAAGCCTCAGCCTAGGTTCAGAGCTAAGGTTTTCTCCTTGTCCTTCCGTGGCCGACTATTCCAGGCCGTCCAGTGCCCACATTGCCCTTAGTTTTTCGGGACAGCTCCATATGGAACTCTTGTTTAGAAATCCCCTTTGCTCATGACCGTCCCTCCTCTGAAGCTGACCCTTTAGGCTCCACTCCCATCTCACCCCCAAATGCCTTCTCAGCTATTGCCAGCCTGCAGACTTGGGCTTGGAGGGGAGGATTCACTGGCCAGTGGACTGTGAACATGACACAAATGCAGGGCTGGGTAGTTCTATAGGTAGGAAACGTCCCTTTGGGGGATTTGCCACCCCTTCTGAGGATGGGTTGTTTCCAGGGGTGGGTGAAAGATGGGAAAAGAGATATGTTACTCCATCCCCCCAATGCAGAGACTCTAGGGTCTCATCTGGGCCCCCCAAAGGTAAATTAGACCTGGATTGGGAGAAGACAATGTACCCTTGGGATTCCACTTTAACAACAGCCCCTCCGTGCCGAGACTGCCATGTGAGCATTGGGCCAAGGGCTCTCCCGGCCCCCGATCCCTGCCATTCTGAAGACCACCTCATCCTCACCCTGCCCCCCCAAAACCTTCCTTAACTTCCCTTATCCCCGTTCCACTGGCGAACTCCGTCCCCAACTCCAGCTGTCACTGACAGGCTCCCTGGATCAGAAACTGTTTTGTAAATAGTAGAATTAGAATATGCAAAAAAGAGGAAGAACCCCCCCCCCATCCTTTCTGCACATTGCACCAGTCCCCTGTGTTTGCCCCCTGTGAAAGCCCCTTCCTCTGCGGCCCTCCGTCCCAGCAGGCAGCGGGGCCTAGCCCCTGCCTCCCCTCTTGCCTCCTTTTCCAGCCTCTTCTCTCATTTTGGTTTTCATGCTTCAAAGGTGCCTTTAGAGCAGGAAATTCAGCGACTCGCGTTCTATTCCAGAAGGACTCAAATGTTGCCTGTGTATCTGTCTTTTTTTCCCCTTTGAGTGTTGCAAGACTTTGTTCTCCAAACCTGATACCTCAGTAGCAGAAATAAACAAAATCCGTTTGGTCAAAATCCTGGCTCCTTCTTGTCCAGATTTTTCCCCAGTTAGAAGCAGCCCGGACCAGAGGGGCTCCTTCCCCTTTCCCCCCAGACTCCTCCAGGGCTCTCAGTCTCTGAGGTTGAAGGCCCTGGAGGACCAGGAGCTCCCCTCTGCCGGCAGTGACCTATTCCTCTGGCTGCTGAGGTGAGTGAGGGGTTGGACATGGCACAAGAGCACAGTCTCATTGTTAGTCTGGATTACCCAACTTGGGGTGGGGCTGGGAAAGGGGATGCTGGAAAAGTCTGTTTTGTGGAAAGGGGAGGATGGGTGGGCCGATGGTGGAGATGGGGGAGACCTGATTTCTACCCAATTCCAGGTGGTCCCAGAAACCTCTGCAAGAGACCTGAAGCTCTCCAACAAACTGCCATATTGTGCTTTACACACAAGCACTTTCCCTTTTTCCCTTCTCTGTTTCCCTCCTTCCCTCCTTTCTTCTCTCCTCTCTCCTTCCCTCTTTCTCCCTCTCTATTTCTCTTCCTCTCCATCTCTTCCCTCTTTCTCTTCCTTTTCCCTTCCTTCTTCTTTCCCTTCCTTCCTTCCTTCCTTCTTCCTTCCTTCCTTCTTC